>NW_024879870.1:0-58555 GCF_900700415.2 Clupea harengus | reverse complement strand
CCGTTGTGTTGTGATTGCATGGACACTATTCACTGGCCGTCAGGATTGACAAGGGGTGAACACGGTCTCTTCTCAACAGAGCAAAGAGGTGTGACAGGTTGTGTCATTTACTGGGCAACATACAGAAATATGACCAGAAACAAATATAGCATGAACACAACAGCACTTCAACTCTTGATCTTACCCGGCATTCACCAGTAAGCATCAACTACACCTTGGTTTCTCGCAAAGATCCTGAATTAAACTAGTGAAACGACTACCATTTGACCATACATAAGAATCCCTGTCCAGAACGACCCATGATGGAAACTTGTAAAAACACTTACCTATCTCTTTCGCCATGGCCAGGCCCTGCGGGTATGTGATAGGTGTGAGCTTCTTTTCTTTCAACTTCTCGATTGTGTCCTTGTCATCTCTCAGATCAAGCTTGGTTCCCACAAGGATGATGGGAGTGTTGGGACAGTGATGTCTGACCTCTGGGTACCACTGTCAATAAATGGAAGGAGAGTCATCTACATGTAAATGCAATGTACTCAGTGTCAATGACAAGAAAAAAAACACTCATGAGTTTTAAATTTCAAGAAGAGATGTTAATGTCAAAATGTCATGCCCCAGAACAGGATGCTTTCCTTTTCCAAACATGGCATTTTGATATGCCATTACCTTAGCTCGAACGTTTTCAAAGGATGCAGGACTCACAAGGGAGAAACAGATCAGGAACACATCCTAAAGATGAGATGAGCAATATTAGTGTAGTACTCTCACACACATGGGTCCAGCAGGCTTTACTCAAATGAAGGCAACATTGGTTTTGTTTGAATGTGTAAAAAACATCAGCAACTAGAGTCTGGTTTTTTTTTGTATGCTAATCTCATGGCTATGAAATTGCTATTAATATTACAAGTTTACTTATATATTAAATCACTTAATTATGATGTCATAGGTTTTTGTTAGTATATTATACATAATGAGAATACAATTACGCCAGTATTCACAACAAATCTTTAAAGTTTTCCTTTTAGTGTAAGTCAGTGGGAAAAGGAACATACTGTCTGTGGATAGGAAAGAGGGCGTAGCCTGTCATAATCTTCCTGTCCTGCAGTATCCCACAATCCAAGGTTGACCGGCTTACCATCCACCATCACATTTGCAGAGTAGTTATCGAACCTGGAGGAAAATAAATAAATACTGCATTGAGTTTCCTGAACAACAGCAATATTTTGACACCGTTTATAAAATTGTATCTCTACATTTCCTGTGATACTTAAAACTGTCGATGCTGACATATCAGCCTACAGAAGACCTGCACACTTATTGTTGTGCAACAGGCTGGAACTGACACCACTGGCTGTTGTCCTTAATTAAACATTACATTTTACTCATCACTGCATGATTGATTACTTACACTGTGGGAATATACTCCCCAGGGAAGGCATTGGTAGTATAGCTGATCAGGAGACATGTTTTTCCCACAGCCCTGTTGAGGTAAAATCAGAATTCATATGATATGATTAACTAGGGGGGGTTCAGGAGATAAAGATGCACAGGGACCGAATGTGACTAAAATATGAACAGTTTATTCTTGTGCCAAATGCTGTTTACTCCTCCGCTTGCAAAAACACTCATTAGGTACTTTCGGCAGAATGCAGGGAGGCGCTAAAACTAGGGAACAAATTAGAACGACGCTAAAACGAGAATGAGTATTATTCATATTTCACTTAGCGAGTCACAAATGATGGCACATTGTAAACAGCACATACCAATAAAATACTACTGGAAGCAACAACATTCATTTTTTTCACATTTAATGCACACAAACTAACCCAGGTAAGTAAACTTCTTAAAACGCGTAACAACGGACAAATGGCTTGACATAACGATACTGGGTTTAACGTCACGCCGTTTAACAGAGCCGAAAGCATAGCAAAGGTTGTCTCGCTCTGTTAACAACTGTTCTTAACGTTGACTTATGCTAACCGACCAAGCAATTTTAGGACGATAACTAACGTTACCCCGTTAGTAAAGAGTGAAGCACAGATTGAGTCAACAATCTAGCATGCTAGCAAGCTAACAAACGTTAACGTTCACAAGATTTATGGAGATGTCAAATATGTACACTACACACCATAAAGGAAAACGTTATATCAAGGCTGATGTATGTTCGCTTCAATTCATTCACGTTTTATAAACTAGCCACGTTATCTAGCTATGTTACAACCACAGCCACTTTAGGCTCATGCTAACCTCAGTGTGCTGGCTACGTAGCTAAATAAGTTGGTGCAATAGCCCACAATTTGACGAAATGCTATTTAAAGTTCGCAAAGTTAAGTGGCGAACAGAAAATGTTCTAATGTGACGTTGATACAATTATTTTTAAAACATCCATGCAAATGACTGTCAATCAGTTGTTGTTATTGTACTTACCCGTCTCCAACAACTACACACTTTATGGCCTGCATTGGTCCGCAATATCTTAAACGTTTGACTTGACTGTGCTGTTACCAACTATCAAGCTAAACCGCTAACTTGTTAGCCAACTAGCTGGACGTAGCTCAGCTAGCAAAAGCCTTCGAAAACAGACAGCTAACAGTTAGCTTAAACTTCCACTTTTGCTGAGGTTACTGTTCACTAATGTTTAAGGTAAAGATTGTTGAGATTTAAGATCCCAGTAAAAGACCTGCCGAACACAAAACGGGAACAATTTCTCTTCAAACGAACGCTGACATTCCCACGCTTAACCATACAATTCTGGAAGTCAATCGTCCACCAACAGCCACCACCCTGAAAAATTCCCGGTTGTGGATCATGCATCCTGTGGATCGAACTTTAGCAAAAGCCTGGTTGTTCGTAAGGGCGTGTTCGTATGACGATTGGGCGGGTTCAGAGTCAGATGAGAGGAATGCAGACGATGCAAGGAAGCAATGATATGTGTGACTTCACAAGGAATTTGGGTTACAACACGTCTGTTTCCTGACATTAAATACTGTCTTTCGGAATCAGGGTTCACTTGTCCACTGGTACTAGAGCCTGAGGGCTTCAGCACACTGTGAACAAAGGGTGACAGCTAGTCTTTCCAGGAAACTGTGCCTTCTTAGCTGTAATATGGTAACTCAACCCTCCCTACATTTTAGGAAATAAAATATATATTTCAGGCTGGGGGTAACCTTCGGCGCTCACCCAATCTCTGGGCCCAACGTGTCCACAGGGATCCATCCATTTAAATGGGATATTTTTTTCAGATCAAGACAAATGAACTACCCAACTATGTGCTTATCTGACCCAGGCCAAAATTACTTGCCAAATTCATTAGGCCATGAACTGAAATTCATTGTTTCCAGTAGTTTCTGTTGACAAAAAAGGTCACCAGACATAGACTGTATTATAATATCAAATTACACCACTTTTATTAGGACTTGAAACAGCCACATTGCACTAAACTGTGTGTGTGTATTGAGGGGTTGGAGGGTGTTCACAGGCTAGTACAGTTCATAAAAGATCATTTGCTTCATGAATAAAGTGGCTGGCCGGTCTTTACAGTAACATGTGATACTCATGCTGCCAGGAAAAGACAAAAAAAAAAAAAAAAAAAAAACTCCTTGGCCTCTACTTGACATGTGTTCAGTCACAGTGTTAATGCAATGATCCATCTCAAAGTGCTTTCGAAGTAAAGTCTTAACAAAAATATCAAGTAACTTACTCATTATAAAGTCCATTTAAATTATTTTTTTTACATAAAATGTACAATATAAAAAAATATAGCTAACAGTTTGCCAAACAATGCAAAAGCTTGACTGCATCCATTTGGACATTGCATGAAATCCAGCCTCTGGATGGCGCTGTTACTTCTGTCCTCTAGTTAGTGAACCAAGACCAGATGCACTGAGTGGGGGCCTGTGGTATCCTTTTGGGCAGTGGCGTAGAACAAAGTCATAGTTGGCAGATGTGCACATGGCATAGAAGACATTGGCTTTGTCTGGGATGAGAAGCTCTGTGAACAGTGAAAAGATTATTGAGAAATTAGCTGGACACTGTTGTTCTTTGACAAACTTTCAGTTTGAATTGTAATATAATGCAGGCCAAGTCCTAAAATGTGTTTGAATATGCAATCTTTTAGAGCTACACAGAAAAGTACTGGTCCAGTCAACAAAAGTGAATTTTATTTAAAAATAGCCTAGTCAATAGAAAGTTTACCTCTGCCTTCTGAAAGAACCTGACACAGGGTGAAGTCGTGGCTCCTCATGGTCTCAAGGTTGTGTTTTTCTAAGGCTCTTTGAATCACCTGCCTTGTCTTGTCCTGACTGGTGAGCTGGGAAGAAAAAATAAATAAAAATGTAATTCTTCATTTAGAGCATCATAACAATGTAAGTGAATAAGGGAGCACTTACTACCTCAAATTCGATACAGTTATGAGACTTTTCATCCTTAATTGTATATTTACCAAGATAAATTACTATATTACCAGTGGCGGACAATGGGTTTTATGGTTAGGCCTTTAATTACAATGCATGTTTTGTGGGAGTAAAAAAAAACAATCAGGGGGGGCATCACCCCTGGAGACATTTTCTTTATGTTATAGCCCAGCGTTTAAACACCCACTTTTCAAGCATTTTGAGACGAAAAGGACCAACGATACACACAGTTTAAGTAACATTACTGTTGCTAGCTAGGTTCATTTAAAGTAACCCTTTACATAACCTCTAATGTTACCCTATTTTACTAAAGTAAGTAACAGCCAAAGCAATGGCAGTACAAGATGAGAAATCCTTTTTATAAACTCATTATTGACATAGCAATTTTTTATGGCATAGAAAGTCTTACCAGAATACTTTTGTACATGTTGCCATTGCTGCTCTCGCCGCCTGCAATGCTGACGCGGATTATGCAGGAGTCGGCCACCTGCCGGTTGTACACGGGCAGCGATGTCATAGACACAGATCGTTTGTGTGTGGAGGACAAAGTACTCTTGGGTGGAGCTGGAGAGAATGGGATGGGAGGGAGACCCGAGAGGTCTGGCTGCGAGCTGGAGGTAGAGGAACCAGAGGCACTGCTGGTGTCCAAGGATGCAGTGGATGGGAAGGAGTCAGACATGTTTTGGCAGGACCTGGAGAGTGACTACAGAGGTAGAGAGGGAAAGAGTAGTTTTGTTATAAGTGTATTTTGTGGAAATCACAAGTGATAGCCTTTGATAAGAACTGCTCCTTGGGGATCATTCTGGTTCTAGCTATTTGAATGGAGAAGTGGAGGGAGTATACTCCTGGTACTAAATATCAGCAATATCTGATGATGATTTGTCTGTCAACCAATTTTAAGAGCCTTTTAGATGCTAAGGATGTGCCTCAATGCTGTTGTTTTAAATGATTCTCTGATTTAATTATTTTTACTTTTATGTCATTTTTTTTATACTTAATTTCTGAGTTGTTTAATGTGTTTTGTTTATTTATTTTGTCTGTTTTGTTTTGTTATGGTTTGTTTATTTATTGTTGTATGTATTATGTAGCCTCAATCAGGGCATTGCTGCAAAAGAGCCCTGTGCTCAGTCAATTCTCCCTGAATAAACAATGATGATGATGATGTGATGATAATGTCTCTCAGAGAGTACTCGCATAAGTAATTTTCAGCCTGCACAGCACTTCAGTAAACACTGGATGTATTGCACTCAGATAAGAATTTCAGTCCTGTTGATGTTGAAAACTCAGTTTACCTGTGTGGTATGCGAAATGCAAACATCCCTTAAGTCAAACCTCAAGGACATGATTAGTTGACATCTACTGCACTAGTGTAGCCATGAGTGGATGTGCCCGGATGTGACTGTGCCATCTAAATCTAAAGCTGGCACTTGAGGAAATCACTGGAGCATTAAATGAAGAAATAATGTTTTAATGAGATCTTAAAATGTGTCAGAAACTGTTATGGTGGATCTAGTG
Source organism: Clupea harengus (assembly GCF_900700415.2). Taxonomy (NCBI): domain Eukaryota; kingdom Metazoa; phylum Chordata; class Actinopteri; order Clupeiformes; family Clupeidae; genus Clupea; species Clupea harengus. The sequence goes on along the minus strand of NW_024879870.1, from coordinate 52,631 downwards.
ATCACTTTTTGCTTCTTTTCTTGCACATCTTATATCCCACAGGCCCCACACTACTGATCTACTGGTGCAGCACAGCAAGGACAGAGGTCCCAACAGATTGGTAAACTAGTTGGGGCTTGGGCGGAGCACTATGATAAGTCATTCTAAGTTACCCAACACGTCTCTTGGCTGTGTACATGTATTGCCCTGTGGGGATGAAAGTCTGGGAATGACCTGGATGTTTGCTTTGCAATAAATGCTAATTGAGGAAATGGTGCTGGTTCACTAGTTTGAAACATACGCTAGGGTGGGGGGGTGCGATGGGTGTACGCTAAATCAGCTGTACCTCTAGTTGAAGTGGAGAGGAGTTTGAGAGGTCTTCCATTTCGGAGCCACTGGAACCAGAGGAGGAGACACTGATCTGATCTGCGTACATCTTTTTGGATCCATCACTCATCAGAAGGCTGAAAAACCCCCCACCCCAGAAAAAGTTATTTTAGTTAACCCTCAAATAAATGCTTCTTTGCTTCCAGAACCCTTAGAACTTGAATGTGAGAGGCTTACAGCTGCCCTTAATTGAACTTTTCCAGGGGTGAAGCAATTTTTTGTTATTTTGAGGAAAAAGGCCCAAACACTTACGAAGACAGTTTCTTGGTGAGGGTTCGGTGACTCCAGGAACTGGAGGTTGGGGGACAAGTATCCACAGGAGGCTCCAACTGACGGGAAAGCTCATAGCTGATCAGACAGAAACATGAATACATGTAAATTAACAATAATATAAGGGTTGATACAAATCAGCAAGGGATCGTTTTTTGCCCCATTAATGGGCTATACGCTGAGGTAAAGTTAGTCTTTTTTTTATGTATACAATGCGTTCACATTTACTTTACTGCAGCTTGTAATCATAGTTACCTAACTTGATGACAACTGATAATTGACCTAACTTTTTCTTTGACGGACACCCACCTTTCCTGGTCTGCGAGTAGCCTCTGGTCCTGGAGCCAGGCAGCAATTTGGGGGTGATGAGGCAAACTGTACTGAGAGCAGGAAGCCTGCATTTGGCGGATCTGAGAGAGAATCTCGTATTCCTGTAGAGATGGAGTGTGACAAGCACAGTGAGTGATATGGACAGCTACCTATAAAAGGGCTACAAAAAGGTATAAAAAGTTTAATCTCAAAACCAATCACGACAAGCTACCCGACTCATATCATCAGTTACATGAGATATACAAACTATATATTTACAAATATTTATTTATTGGTATTTATTTGTTTCATTCTTAAATATCATGATCTAAATGGAGTATCTCATGCACTGGTGGAAAGAAAGCAGGAGCTCACCCGTCTCCTCTTCTCAAAGTTTATTAGGCCCCCCTGATGACAGAAAAAAATAGAGAAAGACAATACAAGTTAGAAGATGAAACATCCTTGAGGTAGCTATGGACCATGTTTTATGAATGCCTTTCATGTTTTCATGTGTGTTCATCACAATTTAATAATGAAGTACAAAGGAAGTCTATATAATATTAGTGCTGTGAGATGTATCTATACACTTGAATAACTGCCATTATAAAACAGCCTTCTTCACACTCAAATTACATTCATATAATTTGCTGCTGCTTGCATTTAAAAATTGTGATACTTGTAGATTAACCCAGACTGTACAGTTTGAGCACTATACACTATGATGCCATTCTTGTCAGCTATAACACAGGGGCCTCACCTCCAAAGTGTCTGTCAAGGCAGTGTCCAGCATCGTGAGAACAGTTAGATACGTGCCAAGGTATGGAACAACTCCATTAGTGACACTCTATAAAAAGACAAGGAATCACTGTGTCAATTTCAAGGCAAAAAAAAAGCTTGTAATCAACATGATTTCAATAAACGTTAGATTGACCTTCATAGACTATGGATAATGTATAGGGAGATCTTGGACACAGTCATGTCTCCTCAGGTAACAATCACAACAGATATCTGCCTTTTCTCAGCTGAGATGGAAGATTCTACATGTGATTTCCCAGAAGATAAAACGATCTGAAACTAAAATCTACAGAATGAACAAACTACAGCCCTCATGTTCCCTTTATGTACTCCCCAAGTCAGCATTTTCAATGCCAGTTTAGGTTTCCTTTTTCCTCTATTGAAATTACTTTCTAAAGAAACAGGAAGTAATACAAAAAGTTGAGCATGTGATAAAACACTATTAAACAAGGAATTTCTTACCATTTGTCTTGAGATGGTGCATCTTTTCAACATATTGGGAGAAATGTTCTCCATAGCTTGTTGACTTCCATCCTAAACCAAAACAAGCACAACAGAGATCATACAACACTTACATACAAAGGTTGTTTTCTCTCTCCTGTTATGTAGCTGCTCTGTTTTCTGTGGCTTTCCCAACTGACTTTATGTTTTCTGTTGTTAAATACTTTTTCAAAAAAGTAGTCTGATCTTCAGTCTCACATGAAGTTGTCCTTAGTAACAAAAATGCAAAGGCATTCAGGGACTCCTTACCTCTTGATATTTAAAAGCAGTGAGAACAATGGTACTTTCATCTAAGGGAACAGAGCTAGAGCTTTGAGCTAAAATAGCGCTTGTATTCAAAGTACTGTTTACACAGGCAAAACAAGTCCTTGGGACAAGGAGCACCTGAAACTCATTCTCTCATCATGTGGGTTATAGTTGCTGTGGATTCCTGGTTAACAGAAACACCTCCATGTGGGACAAAAACAGATATCCATTTTAACCTACCCAACCCCCACCACCAAGCCCCCAGAATACAACTACAAACCTAAAAACACACTTGCCTATTTATTTATATAGATTTCAGATATTCCAGAAGGACAGAATTAGATTCCGTGGTGCCAAATTAGAATTACAGAAATGCAACTGGGTAGTTATCCAGGCACAGGAATGTGCTACTTTGCAATGCAGTTACCAACTTTTCTGATCAGTTTAAGTTGTGTGCTTAAGATTCAGGCAAGGCAAAAGCCCAGGTTAATGAACACACAACTGTGAAGCATTTCACAAAACATTAACATGAGAAGAATGGAGACATAGGGTAAACACACCCTATAAGTTACATGCATTATGTAATGGTAATATGCTATACTAGGTGTCATGTTTACAGGACTAAAGATTAAGAGACTTTTTTTTGTGGACAAGACGCATGCTCATTCTAGTTCAGCTTTTTCTGCCTTTGGCTCTCCGTCTTTCTTTCTGTCAGTCTGTCAGTCTGTGTGCATGTCCAGTGGTCCTCTCCCTCACCTCTGTGAAGATCTCCCTGCTGGTCAACACACAGTTCTCATCTGGTAGCGTCTCACACAGGCTCTCAAACATGGCCACGCTCTCCCTGTAGAGACAGAGGAGAGAAAAACATTGCTGTCAACATGAAGGGACACTGAGTCATAGTCTCATTATCTCACAAAGGTATGGCCACATGGCCTTATGGAAATACGAAAGCACGAAAGTGGGATTGTAAACAGATACAGACATACACAAGGGAGGAGGAAGGAGTGCATTTCTCATTTAGGACTTAACATGGATACTTGACACTGTACAATGGCACAAGTTATGGAATAATTGAAAGGACAATTAAGTGTCCATAAACATTAATGTGATGCTCACCTACTAACAGCAGACCAGGTCTTTCTTAGTCTGTAGATGGGATTTGACTGTAGGGCTGACAGAATTGCTTTTAAAGAGGAGAAATTCTTCAGCTGCTTACACTCCTATAACAAGACATGCAGACCCCAGATGAACTTCTGTCACATTTATAGTCATGACACGAATAAGCTTGACATTGTATGTAGACAGCAACTGCCATCCAGAAATGAGATATGCTGGGGTGCGAGTGTCCTCACCTGTGCCACCTTTATCCATTTCTCTATAACCTTTGCCCTCTGGACATGGGGTTGGCTGGGGCATCGCGTGGAGGCCGGGCTCGGGCTGGAGCTGGCTGCTTGGCAGAGGATGGAGGAGATGACCTGGTTGGTGACCGCATTGAACTGAGCAATGGTGGCACGGATGGTGGGTGAGAGGTTCTCTTTGTCACGCTGAGACCAGACACAGCCCAAACACTGGAATGGATGCACCTTCACAAACAGCTCCTAACAGGCAAATGAGACAGATTAGAGGGATGCTACTTTGGCAACTGCCCCACCCAGAGCCTTAGCTCCTAGAGTCCTCACTGCGGGTCAGAGGAGAAAAAAAAAAAAAAGTCTCTGTGGTGACATGGTATTAAACACTCACAGAGTCTAGCCTGGCGAGTTGCTCAGCAATGCCCAACACAGAGAACTCCATAAAGTTTTGATGAGCCAATGGTCTGTCTGGCTCTAGTTCATCTTTATCCACATCTGGCTCCTCAACTAGACCAGCTTTCCCGTTGTTTATGTTTACTGTGAGCAAAACAAATAAACATAAGAAGGACTAACACAACATTTGTGGAAAACAACGGAGGCACATTTCAAATATATACATTTCAAGCAGATTTGCGATCAAGTTATTGAATCTTGACTGTAGAATTGCTTGGACCATATATGAGTTATTCTGGTAGAATGAAATGTAGAAGGCGAGTTTCACAGTACCTCGACTCTGGAAACTCTTAAGCAGCGCTTCAGAACGCTGAGCTAAAGAGCACAGGGAGGCATGCTGCCTCAGGTGGAGAGAGAGGAAGCGGAGAGACGGGTGCTGGGGAGGGTCCCAAAGGTCATCACTGTGCTCTTCCAACCATGTCTGCACCAAGGCCTCCAGAGGACCGCTGGAAACATATTCAGCATGTGACAACTAGTAGCCACCACCATTGCATAATGGAATGTCTTCCAAATACATGTGCTCTAGAGTCAGCAGGTCACAAATTAGAGGATTGACTGAGTGGGTCTTACCTCTTCTGACACCTCATGAGGTCAGCTTCAGAGCTGAGGTTGTCTCTGTTGGGCAGAACAAAAATAGTCTATAATGTGAGGGTAGATGCCAAAACACCATTGTGGGTGGATTCTCCTGTGTTGTGCAAGGCTTTGCACAACCTGTAATAGCTGCCCTAGTAGAATGCTTATTATCTCTCACAACAAGGATGCTGATTGTGTGCCTTGTAAGTTAGGACATGTCAAAAACAGGTAGATCCTATGTGTCAAAAACACCAGCTCGTCTAAAAAGTGCAGATTTTAAGAAGTAATGACAAAACGCTTTGAAGGCAAAACGCTTTCATCTCTGCCACTACAGATAGGTGAGATCATAGACTGTTGACTCAGATTTAAGAGACCTTTGTGCTAGACTATAGCGACCATCAAACATGGTCAGAAGCTGACCTATTCTTTAGCCAGCTTACCTACTGAAGAGCAGCTCAATGAGTGTGCTGGTGCTGGTGAAGGTGCGGTAGGTGGACAGAAAGATACGGCTGTAGTCCTGCTCCTGTGAGCACGGGTCTAGAAGCTGGGACACCAGCCGGTCCAGAGTGGCCGCCTTCAGCCTGCGCACCTTACACGTCCGGTACTGGACAAAACTATTGGAGGACATTGCCGTGCTGGTGTCTGCTGCAGGCTGAACCGGCTCCCTGCGCAGGGTGATCCCATAGATGGCACCATCCTCAAACTCCTCACCCCACTCCTGAACAGGGTCCTGCAGAAGAAAGTGGGGAGAACAAACACAATGTCACTGTTAATGCAAGCTGCAGAGAAGCCATACTAAAGCGCTAACGGGGGAAAAAAAGGGGCTGATGAAGTTCAACACGAGGGTAACCCCAGATTATTTCGATCTTTTCAGATCTTTGACCTGGCTACCATCACTCCCTGATGTTTTTGAAATAACACTGAGACTGAGGAGGGGTTAAAAGTAGCACCGAGTTGCTCACAACAAATATGCTGGAAGGTTTATCTTCAACACCCAAGGGTGTAAGGTGTCTTTACCTCATCACAGGTCAGGCAATCCCATACAGACATGACAAGGCAACACAGGCCCTGGAGGCTCGCTGCTCAATATAGCATGCATGGTAAGCAGAAGATTTCAAGCATCAGCAAAACCACTGTCTAGTTAGTGCAAACCTGTAATAATCATTCATGAGGTGATATAACTCAGACAGCCATTTAAAGCACCACATTGAGTGGACATGCCCAGTGTTTATCTGTCATCAAGCTTGGACACGCTTATGAGTTGATGGGCTAGCAAAAGAGGAGGGTTGGTCCTCTAGAAATAAAAAACAAAGGTGTGTGTGTAAAATTAAGATGTGAAGGACATGGATTGGGCAGACTTACACTAACATCCTCTATGTTGTCAGACAATCTGACTTATTTTTTTATGATTTTTATTATTAATGAGATTTGTTTGGTTTTTCTTATTACTGCTTTCACTGCAGCTTTCCCCCCTCATTTTATATGTACTCCTATTGCTAACAGGCTCATTCCAACTACTCGACCTTGTTAGGAAAATGAGGCCTTATTAAAGAGGAAGAGACACTTGATGATCTTCCTCACGCACACTTGTGGAGCACCAACACAAAAGGACAGATGATCCTACTTATAAAAAGAAAAGCATAATGAAGAACAGCTGCCTTGGGAAATTGAGACTAATCAACCTTTAACAAAGCCTGTGAGTGGGTGCTATGACGTAACCCAATTCATAGCATCAGCATAAATCTGCACTTCAATACTAGGGCCCTCTTCATCTCCCTTCTCTATTCACCCTATTAAAATACAGTTTCACAATGGTCTCTCACGTCATCTTAGTATCGTCCTTCTTTTCCTTCTCTGAAACGGCAGAGCCAAGTTTCTCTTTTCTCCTTCTGTTTGCGGTCCTTGACTTCCTTCCAGCTCTCTTTAAAAACTGAACTGTCGGGTTTCTAACAGATGAATTGATACAAGCATTGGAAGACCAGATCACGTCACAAGCTTTTGGTTTGACGTGTTAGAAACTATCTAAGCACACGGAAATCATGGCCTTGAGTTACAAGCAGCAGACAAAGGCTCCTATCAGTTTTCAAATCAATGCGATTTCACATGACAAGAGTGCCAACCAAGGTAGGAGACTGTACATCATGACCTCCATGCACAATAGAGAGACACTGATCTAATGATTAAGACACCAGCAGCGAAACACATGACATTGGCTCAAGATGAAAATAAAGAGTCAAGTTAATAATTGAAATAAGAGCCTAGTTAATAAGAGCCCAGAGCAGAAGTTGTACTAAAATGTCTGGCTGGAACTGTCTGATAAGACTTTCTACAAGAACAGACTGGCTGATTGCCCTCTTCCCTCTCAGAGGCAGAAGAAGGCACATGACCATAATGAAGCTATTAAAGTTCGGTCTGAACTGACCCCTGTTTTCTGGTGCGTCATTACGCTATTATGTCACATTTGATGGCACCATGGCTGTCCCCGATACCAAAAGCTATTCTCTCTAGTCCATGTGTACCTCTACCCCGCTCACATGCGGTCACTGAAAAAGTTTGGCGTCCAAAAATGATTGTAATTTTATCATTTGCATCTATACAGAGTGAGCCATTGACATACAAAGGACAACCACCTAAACACCTCAAAGATTACAGGTGATAGACATAAGCATCATTATTACAACAAGTTAACTCTAAAAAAAAAAAAACTGTCCTGTCAAGTGTTTTTACAAAACTCCCAACTTCGCAAAGACAGTGCTGTCCAAAAGAAGCTCACACCACACGCAGTCAAACAGACAGAGGGCTGCAGACCTTCCTACACCCTTCCCTCCAACTCGACTCACATTACTGACTTATGACTAACAGGTGTTTAAGTGGAACGATGGTCTCCCTTCTCACTGTGTCTGAACTTGATACACGCCACTATTTCAAGAGCATGAAGTGCACAGAGCTGACACGGTTTGACAACGAAATGCAGAAAAAAAACATGCAAACTTAACGACAGTTTTACTTACTCGTTGACAGCATACATTTAATGAAAATCGCCTTAGGTTAGACGCGACTATGGAAATCATCGAGAACATGATACATGCTATAATATGTCAAATTACCATAGTCAGTTGCCATTTTCCCATCTTCCGCTGCTCTTCGATGGATCTTTCAAGGAGTAATCCCGTCCATTTCAGCTTAGTCAGGTATGAAAAAATATAAGTAGGCTAACCCGCTTCAGAGAGTACAAACGCCAACGCTTTAAGGCTGCATGTTTATATCTCATGAACCTGTTAATCACTTGATATAAAATTGCATCTATTTAAAATAACACTTCATTATAAAATAAAAAAAATGTTAACCGTACAAAATTGGTCACATCTTTTAAGCATATATCGCCGATACCGATTTTACTCTTTAAAAAGCGTGTCTTCACAAGTTATTAGACTGCAGGATAATGTTGAACGCGATCCGAGTCCGAGCTGTTCCTTCACCCACGGCAGAGCAGATCCTCCTTCACTGAACTTCACCTGTGAATGCACGCTGTCTGTCAGGTGGGTGGTGTCTACAGGGGAAGAGAAGTCCCTATTTGAGAGCTCACATGAGGGCGTGTGAACTGCTGTCAAACCCGCAGGGACTCCAAACAGAACTTGTATACGGGCTCACTTACTGGCTTACGCAAAGCCCGCTCTCTGGGGGCTAGTCAGCTCAGTTTGTATGCGTATCAATACCTGGTCACATAACGTAACGAAGTTGTCCTTGATTTTTGCTCAAGATGAAATGGAATCAGAAGTCTTCCTTCTAAGTGTGACTGGGCATAACCACACACCCGCACTTCATTTCCAAACTGTACAGGATATGCAACCGGGAGAAACATAGAAAACTAGGTCAAACAAGATTTTGTTGTCTGAGCCCTGAGCAGTTTTGTCTGCTGATATTTGGCAGATCATCTGAATGCAGCTCAGCATTCTTACACTATTGTGTCAGCTGTAAGGACTGGTCACAGAGAAAGTGGCACAAAATGAGCATCCCAAGTCCCAGGTAAAAGTTATTTATAACCAACCCATCAGTAGTATGTGCAACCATTCTTCTTATTTGAGTATAAAACCAATTTCCATGGCCACAGAGATGTATTAATTTGATTTACCACAAAACACATGTGGGTAGTTGCATGTTTTACAAGTGTATGTTAAGCAAAGGTGATGCTCATATAGCTGTGTATGTTCATTACTTGGCTAAAGGCCACATTTTATTAGAAAGCTTTGAAATAATTCGGTGTGTGAAATTGTTGTGTATTCAACTATTGAAGTTTAAATGCACTGAAGTCACATGTCCATGCCTCCCTGAACAGGACATTGGATCAAGACACAATTGTCATTCCAGTCTGAATGTATAAGGCAAGGCAAGTTTATTTGTACAGCACATATATTTCATAGAGGCAATTTAATGTGCTTTACATAAATAAAAGCAAAAGGAACAGCCAAATGAAACAAATAGACATAGTGCAAATCAATAAAGAAAATAAAAAAGAGGGAGAGAGCAATAAGTAATATAATTGTATTGAAAGTAAAGTGCCGTAAGAATAGAGTGCAAGTTTTAGAGCTCAATCCAGAAATTGGAAATGTTTTTAACATGGATTTTAAAAATTGCTACATTTGGGGCACAGGCTAAATTCTTCTGGCAGTTTGTTCCAGTTGCATGCAGCATAACAGCCAAATGCTGCTTCACCATGTTTGGTTGGACTCTGGGCTCTAATTGACTGAGTCCATGGATCTTCATGGATTTTTTAAACATATCAGAGATGGATTCTCGGCCAAAACCATTCAGTTATTTATAGACGAGTACCAGCACAAATATATTGTGTAACTAAATGGATGCCAATGTAAAGATTTCAGAACTGGAGAAATGTGCTCTGTTCTCTTGGTTCTGGATAAAACTCGAGCAGCAGCATTTTGAATGAGCTGCAGCTGTTTAATGATCTTTTTGGGAACACCAGTTAAGAAACCATTACAGTGGTTCACCCTTCTGGAAATAAAATCATGAATGAGCTTCTCTTGGTTTTTTTGAAACATCAAATGCTTGATTTTGGCTATATTTTTAAGATGATAAAAGGCTGTTTTGGTGATTGATATGGTTGGTAAAAATAAGATCTGATCCAAGATTTCGAGCTTGGTCTTTGTTGTTGAAGGCCCCTTCACACCATGACGTTCTGGTCAACGTTCTCTGAACTTTCTAATCGTTCAATTTCGAGCGTTCTAGGGCGATGTGGACACATCTGGCGTGTTACTAACGAAATAATTGCGTAGGACTGACACATGACTAGCGTAGGACTGACGCATGAGGAGTGTGTAACACCGACCAAGTGACGTGTCACTGGTCCGCGACAAACGTGTGCTGACGTGTCACTCCAGCGCGACAAACGATAAGTCAACCTTAGAAGAGCGTGTTAAGAGTGTAATTTACGTGTGAATAATGACAGAAAAGCGTTTTGCTGGCGTGTGGGTTTTATGGTCAAACGGGTATAAAACGCTGGAAAATCATAGTGGATTCAGTTGATCTGAACAGTGAACATCATGCCGCCAAGACCACGAAAAGGTGTGAGGGGGGCTTCTGCTTACTAGCGCTGCTGCAAGTAAGAAGATGATAAATGCTGCTGAAAGTAAGAAGAATACAAAGCCTCTTTCACTAGCAATGTCTTCGGACGAAGATTTACTGTTATTATTACTGTGATTTACGAAATAACGGGCGTTATTCCTGGGGTTTTAAGTTATTAAAATAAATGATTTAAATTTGACACTGAATTTGTGTTTCTCAATGTTTATTATTAGAAAACATCAACACATCCACACACATTGTCCATGTCACAAGAGTCTTCATATCATATCCATCTGCCATGGAACAGCACCAGCTATAACAGTGCTCAGCTATGTTCAAGTTCAGTAGGCTACATCTACTTCATGCTGGCTCAAGCAAGCATATACCCTCCACTCCGCTTTTCGCTAGATTATGCAATGACCTTGCATGACATGATAGCATTGAATATGTAGATGTATAGTGCACAGAATAACGTTTGCAATGATGTAAGTTGCGTTTGTTGATCACGTATGGTTAATAACATATTAATTGTAGAAGGGACATGATTAAATCAAGATCTTCCCTTGGTGAAAAAACTTTCGCCATATCTTCCTACTAGAGATGGGTTAGGTGCTCACATTTCCCTGGATCAAAGAGGACGTTAGTAGGCATGTCCAAACTAAAAATCACGTCTCAGGATTGCTGCGCACATAAGTTATTTCGGGTGCATCAACTGTACTCAGTCTACCCTACCCAACGACTGACTATGATAGCCAAACGCGTGCAAAGTTAATAAAACGTTCCACGAAAGTTCTCCAGCGTTTAAATGAAACGTTGAAGAACGCTGATCTCCATGAGAACTTTTGTGCATGTTCAAAACTTTTTTTTTGGACCAGCGTTCTCCTCCGATTACAGCGTTCACCAGCTTTCACACAAAGCTCTTCTGGCGCAATTCCAGCGACCATGGACGATTACCAACGTTTCCTCTAACATCATAGAACGTTGACCAGAACGTCATGGTGTGACGGGGCCTTTAGAGCCCGAGAGTCAAAGGGTTTGCTAATGCTAATTCTCTTCTCTTTGTTGCCAAACACAAAAATCTCTTTTTTATCCTTATTTAATTGAAATAATTGAAATAATATTCGGGCTCATCCAATTATTTATTTTACACATATTTCTATTTCTCTGTCAATGAATATGACGCAAGTGAAGCCAATGTCAACACACCATCACTGAAAACTTGGTATGGAAAGTAGTCTGAGTATGCACTAAATCCACCCTTGTAAGGAAGTGCATGAAAACTGAGCCTGAGAAGAAGAATGTCACTGACAGTGAAAGAATGAGGTTTGAAACACCTCAAATTCCACTAGACAGAGAATGCAAGGAATTGAGGGCCATTGCCTTGACTCATGGACCTGCTGGCTGATCTAGCAAAATCTGATGTATTGATGTTGTCTCAAAAAAAAGGCAAAAATGAAGTCACATTCAACAATCAAGACTCCATTGTATAGTTTCTCAACATGGTTTCAGTCTCACATATTAGTGATCCTTTCCTCTCACTGTTTGTATAAATTGTGGGTGAAATCTATACGGATATATATAGTTTTATTTCCATATTACTGTTCTACACTATATATACTTTCCTGGTTTCTATTTTGTTTAAGTTTAGCAACTATACCAAAACGTGCCTTTTTAATATCACTGGATGTCTGATATCTATACTTAGAGGAGCTTGCTATAGGCATTAAGTCTTGTTTACATGCAGGGGGGAGAGATCAAGAGATTGTTGCAGTGATTGCATTATGCCTGTGTCCCCAAACATGCGTCATCCCAGTACTTTCTGCTCCTCTGCCACGCCCAGCTGGAGTGTTTAGCCAGCTGCATGAAAGCATGTAAGCAAGTTGTGCAACCTGTATTAGATTTTTGACAACTGGGGCATTGTAACAAGACACAAACATTCTTAATGGCCAAAGCTGCCACGAGTGAAGACACAAACCTCTACATAGACAGAAATAATTCCCTTTAAATGCCTCAATAAATATTCACATAAAAATGGACCACTGTGTCATGATTTTAGTTTTTCTTATTATTTAAATTCTTATTAGTTAATTTTTGTTATTGTACCATGTACCATTTTTCTAAAACCTTTTTCCTGAGTTGCAGTATAGCACTCTGCAAGTCTTGCTCCAAGAGCTCCCTCTAGTGGAGAGCTAAAAAAGTAAAATTTCCTCACTGAATAAGATGATATTTCAAGCCTTGATTAGATCAAATGTAAATACAATACAATGTGAACTGGTTCTTCAGCATGTTAAATTAAAGCCGAAGATACCTGTGCCCTGTGTGTTTTGTTAGCATCGATTATTTTACATTGGTTATTTGGATACAAGTGTCTTAACCTCTAAGGATCAAAACCATTGTGACATAATATTCAAAAGACAAAACAAAGATTTTTCATCCAAGTCATAAAAAAGAAAATACGTCAGTCCAAATATTCCCATCTTTATTTTGCTTTCAAACTACAAACCATAAATATAAAATCATAAAATCAAACATTCATGCAGAAACAAAACATATAAAATATTTATACTGAAGAACACTCTCCGTACTTTCCATATGAACCTTCTAAGCATCAACTCCAAATGAAGGCTTAACTTATCTGTCTATTAATATTGTGTTGTCTTTTGGCATATTGTAAAAGCTGAAAAAAAAAAAAAAAACACTGCAACATATAAAAACATATTTGGAAAGATGTGAACTTGTGTCCTTAGCTCTTTAGATGGGATAAGGCACATTTGAGATTGGCTTCACCTAACGTAATGACAAAGCAGCAAATCACAAAGCATTTCTCTTAATAAATCACATCAGTTTTCTAAACAGCTCACTTAAAGGTTTTGTTATGTAACATACTTCAGTTACTTTGCCAAAGACACAAAATCACTGATAAAAAATGGTGCTGTCAGTTTAACGCGTTATTAACAGCGTTAACGCAAACCCATTTTAACGCCGTTCATTTTTTTTATCGCGAGATTAGCAAGAGTTTTTTTTTTTTTTAGATTAACATTCTTTTTGGCCTTGCAAATTGTGTAGTAGGCTAACGTTACGGTTTGAGTGAATGGTGAGCGCGATACGGCGAAATGGATGATAAAAAGCTTCTGAATGGAAAGTTTACTTTTAAAAGTTGTGTTGTGCAAAAGAAGCGAGCTTCACTGTTGTCTGAAAATGTCAACAGGCAGCTGGCTGAAAGCAAAGAAGTAGTAGGCTTACCTTTTATTGGTAACCTAACTGTTACAGTTCATTGTTTCTGAAATAAGAGGCCTGACTGCTATGTTCCCAGCAAACTTGGAAAAAAGAAAATATTAAGCCATGGTTTAACTGCACTATAGGCTGAGTCCTTGTTTACCTGAAATGTGCACTTTATAATTTTATTTTGTACCGCCCTGTTTGGCAATGTTGGTTTTCAATAAACTAAAACATTTGCATAAAGCAAGCCAATCCACTTTTCCATGTTGATAAGGGCATTAAAATAAAAATAAAATGATGGAAAAAATTGAATTTAGAATAGATACAAATTTGCGATTAATCACGATTAATTTTGAGTTAACTATGACATAAATGCGATTAATCGCGATTAAATATTTTAATCATTTGACAGCACTAATATATACAGTATATATATATATATATATATAATTTATATTAAAGATAACTACATTTAACTATTGTAAAGAAATAAAATAGAACAAATAAGAAGCAAATAGATTATAAAAGAGATAAATAAGAAGCAAATAGATTATAATAGAGTAAATATGAATTCATAAAGAGTTTGAGTTGATTTAAGGTTTTGATATCGAGATATTTTGAAGCATGTTTTTTATTTTACATTTTCTAAATGTTGACAGACTTGAGCCTTGTAAATATATGTAAATAATTATTTGTCACTAAAATCTGAAAGTTATCAAACCCTGTTTCTTGTGATTGACTGCGCACCTGAAAAGCATCAAGAATCTTTTGATGGCCCAGATCTTAGATTGTATGTAAACAAGTGTTACATTAGGGTCTGGGTTGGGGTTAGCTTTAGGAAAAAGGGTTAGGGTTACAGGAAAATAGCAAGGTGTATGCAGTTATGTAATAGGTGTGCCTGTGTGTGTGTCTGTATGCATTAAGTAAGTGGGTGCATCCGTGCATGGAGAGAGTGCTAAGAGGACCAAACATCCTACTAAGCTAACTGTATGCCGTATGTTGGGGTGTACCTGTGTGTGTGTCTCTGTATGCATTATATCAGTGGGCGCATCCGTGCATGGAGAAAACAACACTATACAAACCAGAAAAATAAGAATACACTTATACTATGTGTGTGCAGTATGTCAAGATGTACCTGTATGCGTGTTTGTTTGTGTTTGTTTGTGTTTGTGACAGTGGTACAGGAGGTAGAGAAGTAGTTTAGTAATCAGAAGGTTGCTAGTTCGATTCCCTGTTGAAGCGTCCTTGAGCAAGACATTGAACCCCTAATTGCTCCTGATGTGCAGTGTGCCATCAGTGTAAATGTAAAATGTGTATACATCCTTGTAAGTCGCTTTGGATAAAAGCGTCTGCTAAATGACTAAATGTAAATGTATGCATTCTATCAGTGGGAGCATTTGTGCATGTGCCAAGCAATGATAATTCTGTGGGGGTTAGGATTTGGGTCTGGGTTAGGGTTAACCTTGTACCATTTTTCTAAAACCTTTTTCCTGAGTTGCAGTATAGCACTCTGCAAGTCATGCTCCGAGAGCTCCCTCTAGTGGAGGGCTAAAAAAGTAAAATTTCCTCAATGAATAAAATGATATTTCAAGCCTAGATTAGATCAAATGTAAATAAAATGTGAACTGGTTCTTCAGCATGTTAAATTAAAGCCAAAGAAACCTGTGCCCCTGTGTTTGTTAGCATCAATTATTTGGATACAAGTGTCTCAACCTCTAAGGAACAAAACCATCCTAACATAATATAGACAAAACAAAGATTTTTCATCCAAGTCATAAAAAGAGAATATGACAGTACAAATAATTCCATCTTTATTTCGCTTTCAAACTATAAACCATAAATATAAAATGATAAAAATTAAACCTCCATGCAGAAACAAAAACTAAAACATATAAAGTATTTATACTGAAGGACATTCTCTGTACTTTACATATGAACCTTCTAAGCATCAACTCCAAATGAAGGCTTATCTTATCTGTCTATTAAAATTGTGTTGTCTTTTGGTAGATTGTAAAAGCAAAGAAAACAACGGGGGGGGGGGGGGGACAAAAAAACACTGTACACATATTTGGAAATATATTTGAACTTGTGTTCTTAGCTCTTTAGTTGGGATAAGGCACATTTGAGATTGGCTTCACATATGTAATAACAAAGCAGCAAATCACATAGCATTACTCTATTTATACAAATATGGTCACTGATTTTCAACTTGAGCCAATATTTATGCTTAGTAAAAAAAGTGCCAAAATAATAAAATCACATCAGT
This sequence comes from Clupea harengus, assembly GCF_900700415.2. Taxonomy (NCBI): domain Eukaryota; kingdom Metazoa; phylum Chordata; class Actinopteri; order Clupeiformes; family Clupeidae; genus Clupea; species Clupea harengus. Next base: position 36,704 of record NW_024879870.1, on the reverse strand, counting down.
TTTCTAAACAGCTCACTTTAAGGCTCTGTTGTGTAACATACTTCAGTTACTTTGCCAAAGACACAAAAATCACTGATAACATTTTTTTTTAATAAATATGCTTTGGTGTGATGTCATAACCCAGTTACAAAATGGATAGTTTCATGGAATTTATTATGTCATCTAAAACGTGCAGAAAAGTGTCCAGTCATCCTCGACTTGCATAGAAATGTATAGAATAGGAAGTACATGTTCTTTCTTCTGATTAAAAAAAAAAAGCCTTTTGATGTAGGCTAGCTTCTGGTCCTGATCAGTTTGCTTTGAGTGTTGAGGTCAAGAATAGTCTTATACTCACTATATACAGTTTATATGGCAGTTATGGAAAGACCAGCTTAACTGAGATGTACAGCAGGCCTGCTCCAGTTATCCTCCTCTTCCAGGTCACTAGGGGGAGCTCTACTCTGTTGTTTCAGTCTTGTTCTTTTTCTTTAGGATTTTGAGCAGATTGTCAGGCATCAGGTAGGGTCTCTCTGCACTGCCATCATTCCTCTCCAAATCCTCCACTGTGTAAAGACAAAAAGAGAGAAATGAAACAAACATAACACAGAAACACAAGAACATTCCTTTAGGTGGGGGAACATCTGTCTACTCGGAGCTCGTACTGCTGTTCCTACAGATGTTCACGAGAGAGCGAGCTCTGCTTAAAGGGACTTATGCTATAGGCATGTGAGATGCCATTGACATGTAGGCATTCAGATAAGAGCTATCACATTTCATCATAAAAAGAACAAGGGACATAAAGACAAAGACACAAGCATGCACAAACACATGGACACACCGGACACGTGTACGCACACGTGCACACACACACACAAACAATAGTAATTTATTTGTTCCAAAACAGGAAGCCTCAACCGACCTCAATCAGCTCATAACCAATAGACCAGCCACTTGACAACACTGCAGAATCACACATAATTCTCAGAATTTGAAATTAGTTTGCTTGGGTTTATTTAAACCAAATTGTCCCATCAAAACACATTTGATAAGAAAGTTAATGGAGAAGTCATCCATCATTAATGCCACACGTCTTAGGACGTTTAATGGCCATTGAGGTAATGAATATTTAACGCAGCCTTGTGTTTCACTCTCTCTATGTATGTCTAAGTGTTTGAAAAGAGCGATGGTCTGACATGGAGAAAGGCTGAAGAACCTCAGCACTGTCCTCCTGAACTCTACTCATCACTGGGCTGCAGTGGTTTAAGGTGGACGTCCTTATCCTCCGGCTCCTGAGGTGATGCCTGGTCGCCCTTAAAGAATATGTCATGGATCTCCGCTGACACGTAGTAGGGCCTTGCTGCAGAACCGTCATTCCTCTCCAGATCCTCACCTTCAGGAATGTTATGAGGTGTGTGTATGTGTATATACAGTATATATATTTATATTTGTGTGTGTGTGTGTGTGTGTGTGTGTGTGTGTGTGTGTGTGAGAGAGTGAAATACAGTTTAAAATGGATAGGACAGTGAGATGGCGAGATACAGAAATGTAAGTAAGAAGAGTGATTTGATCAGGTGCAGAAAGTGAGTTAGTTTGGAGAGGTCACAGCAGTGCCAGTGTTTAGGGGATTAAGGAGAAAATGGAGGAAAAGAAAAGGAGAGAGAAAAGAGAAGAAGAAAATGCGTCAGGAGCGAAAATGAAGGAAGAGGCATAGAATGTTAGCAAAAGCATGCATCAGGTACATAGCGACAGATACTGACATGCCTGCCAAGTCCCACGTTTTATCAGTGACACTCACGGATTTTCACACTTAATAGCAGTGTGAGAGACTGCCGTGTTCGCACTGTGTGGCTTACGTCGGAGTATCCATTATACTAGTCAAGGGCATTTCAACAGTCTGTAGGTAAGCACCTTCATCACTGAAGAACTTGTCTATGGGCAAACCTGTCTACTAAATGTTGTGTGAATGTAACAATATAGGAGTCTTTGTGTGTGTGTTTGTGTGCCTGTGTGGGTGGCTCATGGATTTCAGTCAACTTGACAGGTATGTACTGAGGTAATTTGTACGGATGAGCCTTGCATTGTTTGTAGGTTAATATAGCACAGAACAGTATAAAGAAAGAATGATCAAATGACCATTGTGTACCCAAAAGGTAATGTGCTCCAGGTACAGTATAGTTCCCAGAGGCCCATCAGAGCTGAATATACAGGTCCAAAACACAGGGGCCTCAGTATAATCAGTAGAACAGGGCAAGGTGAGTGTGTCCAGTGTTTGTGGTTGAGGAATGAGGTCTGTCAGATAAACTAGTACACACAGACAGGACTTTGCCAGTGCCAACCAGTCTCACATTCACAATATGGCACAGGCAGCACAAAAGACCAAGTGTAACTCGGAGGTTACAGTGAGGAACAACCAAAGAAAAGGTTTCACTTCCTACTGAATATAACGCAATGGTACACACAAGCCCTTTTTGTGAACAGCTATTACAAGCTGAACACCAAGTGCAACGTGGTGACTTACAGAAGCAGAGGAAGAGCGTGTCGACACACATGGAATAGACACTGAAGAAGCCATGGGCTATGAGGTAAGACCCAACAACAGCCGTCTGTGGAAAGGGACGAAAACACACACACACACACATCGAAATACATGAACTTGTAGGACACCACTGAGATGATTAGACAAGGAACATACACTCTCATTACAACAACAATCCACAAATGGCCACAACAGAACATTTTAGTTTAGAGATGCAACGATATGGAATTTTAGGGCCGATAACCGATAATTCTTGGCTTATTGTGGCCGATACCGATACGGTAACCGATATTTTTTTTTAATAAAAATAAAGGGTACAAAAGGTTTTTAGATTTACCTTTTTACAAAAGGTTTTAGATTTACCTTTATATGTCAATTCATTATAACAAATGTTCTTCTTCACTACGTAATTGCTGCGTGCATGACGTCAGCCGTGTTTGGCTTGCGTCATTGGTCTGTTCCAGTAAACGCTGTCGGCGGGGAAAACGTATTTCCTAAAGAATCCGTATTGAAACTGGAAGTCGTCACTTTACTCCGTTTGATTAGGACCTTTACTTTTTAGTTGAGAAGTTGTGTTGATCGCCTGACATTCAAACGATCGGTTTTCTTTAAATTATTATTATTTTTGTGAAGTTATACGGCTTATGTGAATAAAGCTATCTACACGACTTTTTATGTCTACATTTACTCGGTTAGTTGTTCATGTGGTACACTAATGTTGCAGAGTATTGTAGGTCTTAACTGAAGCTCTCCATTATTGTTAGGTTGCTGCTAACGCTTAGACCAACAATCCATTGGAACACATAGTAGCTAGCTAGCCTCGCTGCTAATAAGTATAACGTTAGCATGCTGATATGAATTGACCCATTATAGTCAGGTGGCTTAATGCTCAATTGACTTGTTAACCGAACTTTTACGAAGTCATACAACTAAACACACAAGTGACTTGTTAACCGAACTTTTACGAAGCTATATGACCAAACACAAAGCTAGCACTGTTCATTCCAGTATAGCTAGCTAGGGCAATTAGCTCGCCTAAGATACTGTAATTTAAGCTAACCAATTACCTCATTTCCCCCAAAACCCATCAATTGTGTGTGTTTGTGATGTGTAACATATATCCTTTATCAGTCATTCAAGTTATTTACGTTTATTTACTGCTAGCGATTGTACCGACACGAGTGTAATTCAATTGCTAGCTAGCTAGGTAAATTAGCTTGCGTAAGATACTGCTTGAGCTAACCAGCCCAAACACTGAATAGCGAGCTGTCAATTAGCTCGCCTAAAATACTGTAATTCAAGCTAACCAATTACCTCATTCCCCCCAAAACCCATCGATTACGTGTGTTTGTGATGTGTAACATAGATCCTTAATCAGTCATTCAAGTTATTAACGTTTATTTACCGCTAGCGATTACAAGTGTAATTCAATCGCTATTAATGTTAACGTGACAACATTAAAAGTCAGGCATCGACATGGTTCCTAAAGAATAAATCAAAGGTCCTTGTCCATTTCTGTTCAGAACATGTGACAAGTTTTATCCAACCAGAGACCGGAGTAAAGTGACGATATCCGGTTTCAATATGGATTCTTTAGGAAATACGTTTTCCCCGCCGACAAACGCTCCAGTTTAAATAAATCATGGCGGCTGCAGATGTCTATGAAAGACTCTGTCGATAGTGACGTTGCCTAGTAACGCCGTCTGCGTGCAGCTGATAGTGACAAGTTTAGTTTGTTGGGAAAGTAGTTGACCATACTGTGTGCCTAATACGGTTCGAGTGCTTAAATCATCATTGTTTGACACGTATGTGAGGCATTGTGTGCGAACCTTATGAAAGTAAGGGTTTTCATGAAGTTACTACTGTGATAGAGTGTGTATTTGGGATACATGCGAGTGCACATTGCTATTAGTAGCGATTAGCATGCTAAGCGGAGATTTAGTTATGTTCTGTTCTTATGTTGATTCGATGTAATAAGGATGGGTTCATCCTGTTAAGATTGCGACTGGATGAGATATGAATGAGATCCTTGTTGTCTAGTGTAATGTCCACTACAGGGACGTGCGGTCCTATGAGGCAGAGCCTCACCCGTCATCTTGAAAAGTGAAAAGAAAAAAAAAAATTATAAAATAAATATTGATATTTCTCTACTAATCTGTGGTATAGGTGTAATTTCTGCATGATTCCAATCATTTCGAGCATTTTTATAATCAAAATCGCTGAATTTGTGCATTGTCCTATTCAAATAGACGGGAGAAAACAAGGGACGTGCGGTCAGGTTAGGCACTGTCGGTAGGAAAACTGAATGATCAGGGAAAGTGTATTAAAACCGGATGTCGTCACTTTAAGCCGGTCTCTGGTTGGATAAAGCTTTTCAGCAGAAATGGACAAGGACCTTTGATTTATTCTGTAGGAACCAAGCCGATGCCTGACTTTTAATATTGTGTGACGTTGTTGAAGTTCAAGTTCAACATTAATAGCGATTGAATTACCCTTGTGTCGTGTAATCGCTAGCGGTAAATAAACGTTAATAACTTGAATGACTGATTAAGGATATATGTTACACATCACAAACACATGTAATCGATGGGTTTTGGGGGAAATTAGGTAATTGGTTAGCTTAAATTGCAGTATCTTAGGCGAGCTAATTGACCTGGCTAGCTATAGCGGAATTAACAGTGCTAGCTTTGTGTTTGGTCATATAGCTTCGTAAAAGTTCGGTTAACAAGTCACTTGTGTGTTTAGTTGTATGACTTCGTAAAAGTTCGGTTAACAAGTCAATTGAGCATTAAGCCACCTGACTATAATGGGTCTATTCATATCAGCATGCTAACGTTAGACTTATTAGCAGCGAGGCTAGCTAGCTACTATGTGTTCCAATGGATTGTTGGTCTAAGCGTTAGCTTCAGTTAAGACCTACGTGTACCACATGAACAACTAAACGAGTCAATGTAGACATATAAAAAGTTGTGTAGATAGCTTTATTCACATAAGCCGTATAACTTCACAAAAATAATAATAATTTAAAGAAAACCGATCGTTTGCATGCCAGGCGATCAACACAACTTCTCAACTAAAAAGTAAAGGTCCTTGTCCATTTCTGCTGAAAAGCTTTATCCAACCAGAGACCGGCTTAAAGTGACGACATCTGGTTTTAATACACTTTCCCTGATCATACAGTTTTCCTACCGACAGGCACCATGTATTGTCTATGGGAGCTAGTGAGGCAGTGCCTCACCTAGGATTGCGCAATCGCTCCAAACTGGGTTTTGCGCATGCGTAGAACCTTTGAGCTGAGCTCAAAACGCATTGAAAAATCATGTAGGTGAGGCACACAGTACCTCTGCCTCAATAAAGGGGGCGTGCGAGAGCGCACCTGTCGGGGTTATCCTGGGAAACGTTGCTCTTCTTCTACACTTCTACTTGACGGCGAAAATGGAAGATTTTATTGCTAAGCTGAAGCAGTTCTCAAAACTGGACTTTCAGTCCAAACGTGAAATGATTAATGATGGGAGACCAATGCCGGAGTTAAAAGGTATGCTTCAAGCGACGGGACAGAAGATAACTCGATCGACTTCTCACATTCAAAGCCAAATTGCTTTGAACATGTTTGGAACCTCAAGAATAAATCTGGTTTTGAACTTACAGCGGCAGCTCCGTTGATTTCGCATTATTTCTCTTGGGATTGTTTTATGTCTATGTGAAGCCATTTACCATCACTCAAGTGGTTGTGATCACTTGGAACCCAAGACTGCTTTTTATTGGTGAGCTGATTTTGAGAAATTAAACTTAAAATTGTAGGTAAGTTGTGTTCCCTGGTTGCAATGGTTATCCTGTTGCTACGTTAGCTAGCGTAAAGATACCTATTAACGCCCCAGCTATTGTGACAAACAGTTAAAAACATTTATAGATCGAAAAATATTTAATCAATCAATCTTGCATATTTCAGTAGCGGTGGGTGTCTAGATTAGGACTGGTAACTTGTTTGGATTTCAACTGAAACTTGTTTTCAGTTTTTTTCCGTTGTGTAGACCGACACGCAAATTTAGCTGATACAGGAGGTGGAACCCATAAACACCCTTTCTGTATATATGTCTATGGAAAGCTCTATGACCCTCACAAATTCTCGTCGCGAAATCGAATTATTTCAGTTGGTTCCATGAGGGTTTGTACACACAGAAATAAATCGCTGTCTAGTACACTAAATAACGCTGTACAACTGCAATTTTTTGCACACATACAAGTTAAATACCCCTTTTGGGTAGGAGCGTATGGTGTTTAAAATCCGTTATCCTGGTTGATACAGAAATCAATATTAAGTAACGATTACCCGCGTGAGGGCGTTTATAGGTCCCGGGCGTTAATACGGGTCGTTGCGATAATTAGCTAGCTAAGGACACTTAATAACCTTACGAGTTAATCGGAAGAGTTCAATTTGCATGAAATGATAGCTGGTTATCTAGCTGATGTTATAGTCTCCTCGATTTAACTCTTAAAATTATAATGGGAAAGGTAGAAACCCTCAGGGTGCTTGTGCAACTTCGTAAGAAAGAGTTCATATTCAGGAGTTCATATTCATGAGTGCATAATATTTACACGTGAGTTCATCACAAGCTAGCAGCTGCCTACTGTATGCACCTTACCTATGTGTGTGTAAAGAATGCTGATATGAAAAACAACCAGTAGTCAATGTGAAAGCTGCCAATTGAATGGTGATCTTAGATACTCTATCGCAAAGGCGCCTATTAACGCCCCAGCTATTAAAAACATTTATAGATCGAAAAATCTTTAACCAATCAATCTTACATATTTCAGTAGCGGCGGGTGTCTAGATTAGGACTGGTAACTTGTTTGGTTTTCAACTGAAACGTGTTTTCAGTTTTTTTCCGTTGTGTAGACCGACACGCAAAATTAGCTGATACAGGAGGTGGAACCCATTAACAGCCTTTCTGTATATATGTCTATGGAAAGCTCTATGACCCTCACAAATTCTCGTTGCGAAATCGAATTCGTTCAGTTCGTTCCATGAGGGTTTGTACACACAGAAATAAATCGCTGTCTAGTACACTAAATAACGCTGTACTGCAATTTTTTGCACACATACAAGTTAAATACCCCCTTTGGGTAGGAGCGTATGGTGTTTAAAATCCGTTATCCTGGTTGATATAGAAATCAATATTAAGTAACATGTACCTGCGTGAGGCTGTTAATAGGTTTCGGGCGTTAATAGGCGCCGTTACTAAATTGGGTTTATGTATTTGTAAATTTGACTCTGAAAAAGTCAGTCTTACCAGGATGGGAACCCAGTAGTAGTTGAGGGTGGGCGCTGTGTCTTCAAAAGCCTTCACTCTTCCAGAGAAGAAAAAGAAGGCAAAGACTCCTGAGGCAGAAAGGGAGGATAGATCCCATAACTGGGTTAGTTGTTAAAGGTAAGAAAGTAACTTCTACAAAATCCAAAGCTCTGACTGCCAGGCCTCTAAGCCAAGCTCACTGAAATTCACTTTCCAGTATTCGTCTAGTAATAGGACTCGAGGCTCCTGGGAAGAGATAGTTTCTCTCACCTACTAGTCCTACAATGAGAAGTTTTCCCAAGAACAACAGGAAATCAGTCACTTTATCCAAAACCGTGACCCTGTACAAATGAAAGAGAAACAGGGACATGCAAGTCAGAATGTAAGTGTGGCAAGACCTTGACATTCAACATTACATATGGCATTCCTTCTACTTAGAGTCCATCAGTCTCACCTTACGATATTTCTCATCAGAAGGAAGAAAGCATCTTTGGCCGAAGTGCAAAAGTTTTTGCCATATAGGGCTACCTGAAGAGGGCATATGATCAAGAGGTTTAATAAATAAACTTCGTCACATCATTAACTCACTTGTTTTCATATTGATACCAGCAACATTGTAAGACCATATCAAGTATGGGTCTTGTTCAATGACTGACCCTCACCCAAGCCCTGAGCCCAAGGGAAGGTCACCTTTAATCGAAATATTCTCCATGGCATGTAGCTCTGTAAGACATACCATGATATAAGCATTCCTGTTGAGGAATTTGATGAATTTCTCAAGGCACCAGAAGCAACACTTGAGACAGCACAACAGGAACTTCGTACACTTGTTTTGGGCTCCTAAAAATAAACAGCAGTAAAAAAAGAAGAAAACACAGATAGCATCAGATAGTGGCAGCAGTAATAAAAAGCAACAACAATAATGCACATGTTAAATCCTAAACTACTACAAAGTACTATTCATTTCTGATTTTTTCACACGTAACAGGACTATAAAGGTGTGTTCTTTGATGGCTGACTGGGGACACAGTATATCAGACATGCAGGTGCATAGCTGCTGCTTCACCTTTGAGCTTGTGATCCACATACTCCAGCAGCACTCTGATCACCTGGATTATAGAGAGGATCAGAGAGCCAAAGGCCAAAGAACCTGTGTGATATCTGTACAGGGAGGGAGGGGTGAGAGTGAGAAAAAAAAAAAAAAGAAGTCATGTACACACACACACACACACACACAAACATAGACACGTGCATAAACACACAGACACATACATATACACAGACACATACATATACACACAGTCCACAATAGAACCCACCACCACCACACACCTGAGAGCCCTGCCGAAGGAGGAGAAGACCGGACAGGTGGGCATGTCGTCTGGCTTGACAAAGGCCCAGTAGTAGGAGGCAAACGCCCCTGCCAGAGTCATCTGCCCCAGCGCCGTCACAAAGTTGGCACACCAGAAGAACAGGAAGACGTTATAGAACTGCAGGCCGATGAGATACTTGTGGTAAACGGTTTCCCCTCCGTAGAATGCAAACAGGCACTCAGAGTCAGGGCACTTGGCTTTCATGTCGGATGTGCTGAAGTTCTGCACACAGGAGAGAGTGTGTCAGATTTAACTAGAATAGCCACAACAAAAGAATGTCAAGACTGGCTGTCTAACTAGGACATGAAAAGTTGCTGAGTTCAGTCAATCAGTGCTGACCATCTGACTCAGACTTTAATATGAAGAGACAAGACACAAAATCAATGTCTTTGTTTAAGGCATTTTAAACCTAGGAATTCAAAAGCACTTCTAGAATTAGATTTTCTTCAAATTTTGTAATTGTGTATGTGTGGTGTGTATGCATGTGTGAATTCTTGTTCTGTATGTGCACACTTACCTCAGGGTTACATGTCTGTCTTCCGTACTCACAATCTGTCTCATTGAAGACTTTATAAATGGGTTCGTTGGAAGTGGAGAGGAACCTGACCAGGGTGGGTCAAGGAATAATAATAATAATAATAATAATAAAATTTATAGCGCTTTTCTAAATACCCAAAGTCGCTTTAACATTGTAGGACAAGCAAAACAAGACAACAGTAAAATATAAAGACAAAGGATCGGACAAAACAGACAAACAGAACATTATATAAAAAAGAAAAGTAGCAAATAAGTCTATTAGTGGAGGGGAGGGAGCAGGGGATGTTCAGGTGAAGGCGAGGTTGAACAGGTGAGTTTTGAGGGAGTGTTTAAATAGTTCTATGTTGGGAGCCAGACGGATGGGGAGAGGGAGGTCATTCCAGAGGGAGGGGGCAGCAGCAGATAAGGCCCTGTCACCCCAGGTCCGGCGCTTAGTCCTGATGGTTTTGAGAGTGTTTGCGCCGGCGGACCTGAGGCAACGGGTAGGGGTGTGGAGGGTGAGGAGGTCAGAAAGGTAGGAAGGGGCCAGGTTATTTAGGGCTTTGAAGGTGATGAGTAGTATTTTAAAGTTGATCCTGTGTTTGACCGGGAGCCAGTGGAGGTTTCGGAGAGGGTGGGATTTAAGATGATACCCAGGTTACGGACCTGGGTGGAGGGGGTGATGGTGGAGCCGTCAATGTTGAGGGAGAAAGTCTGGGCTGAGTGGGTGAGGTGTTTAGGGCCGATAATGAGTATTTCAGATTTATTGCAGTTGAGTTTGAGAACATGTTGTTGCATCCAAGATTTTATATCAGCAAGGCAGATGGTGAGAGTGGAGTGAGTGACTGAGGTGATGGTCTTAGAAGAGAGGTAGAGTTGGGTGTCGTCAGACAGAGTGTAATGTAACAGGCAATGTTACCCATTCCCCCCATTCTGGTGGCAAGCATACATTCTCTGATCATTGGTTATTTACACAAGAGAGTAAGTCTCAGGTAGACATCATGTTCACTGTGTCTGTTTCTCAAAATATAATCCTTATATGGTCCAGTTCACACCCAACTCTGCTGAGTCTATGTTGAGTGAGTCTGCAGACAAACCCAAGTCTGACACCATTTCCACCATGAGCTACAATAAGTTATTGGCCAAGCTATTCAAAAGCTTCCTGATTGAGTTATTATTGTAAACAAAAAAAAAAAGTTAGGAAGAAAAAGGAAACAACTGCAGGGTATGAGATAAGGGCTTGATGAACCCATAATGCACTGGGCTTCTCCAGCAGAAAGGATACACAGCGGTTACCGCCCAGTAGGCGATGACAACGGCCAGCAGCACAAAGGTGACGAGGGGGTAGAACAGGGAGGACATGATGTGACCGATGGCCCTGTGGACAGAAACGTTACTGTTAGAGCAGCTCAAACGGGCAGCTGGTGTGCTGTCAAACACAGAAGTGGAAGTGCTGTTAGTTTCTCTGCTCATGTCAGTGTCAGGAAGTGATTGATTGCGAGTGGATTGTGAAGCACCGCCACTGACTTGCTGGCTTCCTTGATGAGAGCGATGGCGATGAGGATCCGCTTTCGGAGGAAGATGAGGAGGAGGATGATGATGACCTCCAGAATGGCCAAGATGATCACTATGGACAGATGGCATGGATCAGAACATGCACGACACCAAGCAGACATAGGGGCAAACTGGGAAAATGGCAGTTGGCCAACAGTGAAAATGAAAAAAACTCAAATCCATACTAAAACATGCTGCTTGGGCAGCTGTGTCCATTTAGCTGCGCCCAAGTGCCGTCACTACAGTATTTATCTCCCCCTGAGCCCTGTAGTAACCACTGACCGGGTAACAATGACTGCCCAGTAACGAGCACTAATACTCACCTGAGGAGCCATTTCACGCAATCATGCTGCTTATTTCAGAAAAGGGAGGGTACAGAGTCATATATTTTTATCAAAGGTTTGTGCTGTACTCACTGAAAGCCAGCCATGTCTGTCGGATCTGCAGGTACACAGAGAAGTCCAGTTGGAGGCCCAGATCCTGCAGGGTGATGTCAGCTCCAGGCTCACCCTTCAGGTCGGCGTACTCCATGTAGCAGTGGAAGATCCCTGGAGGAGTGAGTGACCAGAGGATGACAGAGGGACATGGGGGTACAGACTGAATCTAGCTGAATCTGGATGCAGGGGAGAAAAGAGGGACTTACCATATCCAAGCACCAAAATCACCATGACGATCATGACCCAGACCATGACGCCAGCTAAGAACCGCATTAGGACGATGAAGATGAGACTGAGGGCCATGGCCAGCACTAGCGCTCTAAGGAATGAAGGTGATGGATAAAAAGATTATTAAAAGACTGCTTAAAATTTTTTTTTTTTTTAAAAACATGACCCTTCGGCACTGACCTCAATCATTCTCTGTTCTGTGAGATTTCCACAAGAGCAGGCAAGGTGAAAGTAACTGACTGGTGTACTCACATTAGGATCCAGTACCATGACTGTGTGTAGTCTTCAAAGATCTTCATGGCCACCTGTCGCGCTTCAATAACCACAGAGGCATTTCTGTTCATCAGGAAAAGCAGAGTTTGATAATTCAATCAAAGACATCATCAATCCTTCCCACATTTCCCTGCAACCGGTATTGGTAACAATGATGATACCGCCCGGATCACAAAAGACATTATTAAGTCATCAGCTTCTTGTGTACATAAAGTAGATGCCCATATAGGGCTGGGAAAAATATAAAACTCACTTCACTCCATCGATCAGGTCTTTGGCAGGTCTAAAACCACTACCATCGTCAAACTGGCTCTGGTTTCCCACAAGCACATCCTGGCCCTTCCTGCTGAGAGCAGGGAAGCACCTGCGTGTGACTGCAGGGGGAAGGCAGACAGGCAGGCAGACTCATATGCTTGTGGTGGAAAAAAGGTGATGCCCTGAGCTCTTTAAAAAGGTGTTGTCATTGTTTACCCTCTCTTATTATGAAATAGTGTCTCAGTAATTATACAATTGTCAAGAAACAGAAAGGATATTGCTTTGCAATATCCCTGTGTAGTCTGCATCTTCACTGGTTGTTTTTTTGGGGGGATTTGTTCATGTGTCGGGCCATAAAATGTACCTTTACCTTTTTTAAGTAAACTAAATTAAGTACACTGCAGTTAAGGGTATTCACTGATTATTTTATGCACAACTGAGGCCAGAATTACACCCTGTACAACAAATGCATGGATATTCAGGACTTGACACTTACAGGATTTGCTTGGCAGAAGCATTGCAGGACACAGGCCCTCCTTTAGAATCTGTGTTACAGTCTAGACAAGAACGGAACTGTTCAGATCAACTGGTTAAGACACACAAGCACACACACACACCCTCCAACGTGATCTATGGCACCAACTATACTCACCAATGAGGAAGTTAAACCTTCCTTGCAGAATTTTTTGTAGTACTCCCAGTCTTTGCTTATGGCGCGTGCTTTCACCAAGGTCATGAAGCTTTTTGGACATTGCTCTACACACAACTGATGAAAAGCAAAATCACGATCAAAATCACAATCATTCACGAGGTCAGGAGGAAGACTAATGGCTAATGGATACTGCAGAGGCTTAGGAGGGTGAGAGGTAAACAAGGAGGTCAGGACAGGGGCACAACCTGAGTGGTGGGGCACTGGAACTCCAACAACACCATGGGGTTGGCACACTTCATGATGTTAAAGTAGAACAGCTTGGTCTTCTTCCTGACATAGAACATGTGTGAGGGTGGAAGTGAGAGAGAGAGATTTACAGATGCACATATAAAGCAATTTATGCTCAGCTGCAAAACAAGGATGTGGTCAGGTGTTACATTTTCAAAATACAAAAAGAAATAATAAGAAATATAGGTCATCACATCTGAGCAAAAGGGAGAACTCACTCCAGTGGTGTGCCAGCCTGTCCACAGAATTGACCTCGGCTGTCTGTAGGGTAGATCACCTTGCGGGGATCACCCTGGGACCAGGCTTAGAGAGAAGAGATCAACACACCATCACAGACTATACTGCACAGGCTCCGACTGACAAGAGTGACGGGGCATGTTCCTGCCACAGCCTCAAGGTTCAGGAACACAGCAAAGCACATGGCAAACACAATGCTGGAGAAATCTACAGGGCTGATCTTATCAATGTCCTAAGAATGCAAAAGCTCTTAGTGCACACACACACACACACACCTGATAACATGGCCTCTTATTAGATACATATTTTGTGCCTGCCTGGCTTCATAGACCTGCACCTAATGTCATCATAATAAGGTTTCAGCACATATAGGACTAATGAAAACTGAAATGTGATCAATCTTCAAAATGTGCACCCATTACAGTATTTGAATATTTTTGACCTGGCACACAGGTGTTAAACACTCTCTTTCTGTGGTGTCTCACTCACCCAGGATGCCCACGGCAAAGTAGCCCAGGATGGCAACAACAAAGAGGATGCAGCAGACAATGTCAGTGCAGCCCCTGTCATTGGAGGTCCAGAGAGATGGAGAGAGAAAGGGAAAGTGGGAGTGAAACAGAATGAATGAGAGAAAGGTCTTTCACCTCTTGGTATTTCATTTCAGGTCTCATTCTCTTTACCTGTTGTAGATTGGCCCTTTGAAGGTGGGGTCATACTTCCTGGGTTCGCCTGCAGAAAGGGGGAAAAGCATTATTTAGTGGTAAGTAATTTAATATTAGGTTGATTTAGGTTGGTGCACACCATACTTTGCACTACATGGATAATAAACAGCAAACTGACATAGGGAGTATCCACAAAATCAAAGCGCTTCAGTTCTCACTGGGAGCAATACAGACAGAGGGAGCACACAGAAGGTGCTGGAATAGAAATTATTACATAATATTTCTATGGACCATGAACCAAGATTGTCCTTCAATTACTAAGTATGTTCCATAAGGACATGATCTCTAGGTCGTGTTGCCATGGGGGCTCTTCAGCAGCCAAGGCGTGTGGCATTCCCAAACAGCCACGAGTGAAATGTGATTCCTCCCCCGGGGCGGACACGCCTGGCAACCCACAACATTCCTCCCTAGTGATTCAAACAGGCCACCTCTGACCCCACTGACCGCCATCGTCTCACCAGACTGGCAGGATGATGCATATTCACACTGAAATTGCCGGAACAACGAGTCAACAACACAACAATGCCCACACATTTACTGGAACCTCCCTGACATCTGGGAGAGATGAAGAAAAGCAACCACGAGCGACAAAATGTTACACGCTTGGTTTTAAAAACGTAATCATATTTGACTTGGAATAGTTGATGATGTGCATACAATAATATATAAAAGAATGCACATCAATTTACTTGTATTTTGAGAACAGATGCAATTGGTGGCCTTTGACGAGATGACCTTACTCATCCTGTACACAACTATAGTTGTCAAACTGTCAATTTTCCCCAAGGTGTAAATGTGAAGTTTGGAAAGTAGCTTAACAAGTCTCAACTTCAGTCATACGTTTCCCGCAGAGTTAGCAAACTGAATTCTAAATACAGTTAAAAAATGAGATAATTTCGAAAATATTGTTAATGACTTAAGAATATATGAATCAAGTGCATTGTATCAATAATTACCTTGTATGAATCATGTGCTTATGTAAGAAGGAACATGGCTTTTCTGTGTTTCTGTGTGTGTGTAACTTTGATTATTAGGTGCTGACACCATTGACTCTGCATATGAGTAAGAGTTAAATGCGTAAGGAGAGAGACCTTTTGCATATGTTTGGATGAGCTCAAAGGTGATAACAAGGGTCGAACTGTGCTTGTTCTACCCTGCGTAAAACTGACATCCTTGCATTTCAGAAAGCGAAGTTAGGATGACACAAAAGGACTTTTAGTCGAGCGTGGCTATTCTTGCTGACATTCAAAACATTTATGGTGTCAGAATTAGATAAATCTTAAGTATATAAACCCTGTGCAATGTTAGTAAAATTGCTTCACTTTCATCCTTGTGCTTTGAGTGAGCCTGATCGGAATTGTAGATCAGTATATTTATTCAGTACCAATTGCAGAGTCCTGAGATAAACCTGAGTGAATTTTCACCTAACATAAAACATTTGTGAAAAGAAAGATGGTAAGAAAGCAGGGAAACAAAATGGAAGAAATGTGTAGCTCTTGTGGGCCTCAGACACTGCACTGCAAACAAACTTTAAGCAGAAAAGACATGGTGACACATTTAGAATTACAAAGAGAGAGGAAATCCCTGTATTCCTTGTCACAAATAATTGGCTTGAGGTTAGAGAGAGAAATCGCTTTGGCTGAAATACAATAATTTACTAGATGTAAAGTAGCAACAATGTAAGGTGATAAAAGGCTAAATGCAACTATAGATGACGCTAGGCTCATGACCTAAAGTAACTACAACCAAAGGGGACAGAGCACTCAAGTTTGTCATTTCTCAAAACTTGAGGGCAAGTTGACAGGAACTGTCACAGAGTTTAGAACAGCTAAGAACGAATACGTCTGAAGAGGAACTTGAAAAAAACCACTAAATGAAGGCTGACAGTCGGGACTAGATCAAAAGACACTTCTTGGGGTTATAGAATATACTTGGGACTCTATTCAGAAGATACTTTATATTAGCCGACATTCCATTGTGATAATTCAATGTTACGGTCAACAAAAAAGTATACAACATTTAGGTAAAAAAGGACCTTGGCTTCATTTTGCCCAGGAGTGTTTGGCAAAAGGTGGAGAGCAAGAAATCTGTGAAAAATCCAATACCTATACTCCACTCATATCTCACAACAGCATGTGTTTTTCAAGTGTGATCTGAAATTCACTCTGCATGTCCAAAAAAAAAATGGACTGAACCTCGTGTTTGGGCGGCCAGGTTGTAAACTCTCCACTGGTAAATATTGGCCTCTAAACAGCCAGACTCTTTTGTGTTCTTGCAGTAAAGCAGGCCACTGTGCACTGATCTGTTGGTGTGATGTTCAGTCTGCGTTGACCTTAAATCAATAATACATGGAGGTGTGCTGCTGCTCTAAGGCAGGTGGCATCTCCTGCATGTCTGATGACAGGGGCTTTTACAACCACACAGAATCTTGTCTTCCACAGAGTGAAGAAAAGAAAAGTGCCTAAGCTGCCTCTTCAACCACTCAGCAGCAATTGTGTGTGTGGTGTGTATGTGTGTGTGGTGTGTATGTGTGTGAGTGAGAGTTTAGAACACCTACTATCCAAGAAAGTGGGTCAACCAAAAAGGTACAAAAACAAACAAAAGCAAAGCCCTACAAGAGGTATACGGAAAACATTCAACCAAAAAGGTTGAATTATTTACCAGCAAAAATGGCTTTAACCCTCGTACTGACCTCTAAAACACTTATGTGGAGAACCATTTGCTTTAATTCCATTCAAAACAAACAATACGAACAAACAAGCAAAACAAAACAATGTCAGATCTACTAGCTTGTGTTTTTCCACGAGTGAGCAAACATACTCTCCCCATTCTCCTCAATTGACAATGCCAGACCTCGCCTTCTCTGCACTCCACTCTGTGTTCACCTGTTATCTTTGAAGTTTCGGTAGAGACACACCACAGCCAAGGGTAACGCTGAACCGGTCATACCACAGGAACACTTTGCCTCATACACTCCCTCCAAGCTTCCTGTGATCAAGCCAAGCCTGCTCACCTGTGCTCGCTAAAACCTCCCTCTTAAACTGTCCAGCGAGACCTCATGTATGTGCGAGAGGGTTGATATTTACCGTGCTTGCCGTAGTAGGGCTGCTCCTCAGCCATCTTCTGAGTCCTGTCTGCGGCCTGTTTCAGGTCCTCTCCTTTCTCTCCTTACTGCTCGTCTTTCTTTCCCCCACCTCAGAGCTCTAAACACGCTCAAAACCACCACCCTTCCTCCTGCCCTCCGTGTAGAATGTGTAGTATGTATGCACGTGGGAGGAGCTATGAGTGGGGGAACCTGTCCAGTGGGGTCGGTAGCGTTGGTTTCAGCACAGTTTCCCCCCTCAGCGGTCTGTCAGTTGATCTGCAGTTGAGCTCAGCTCTTCTCTGTCCTGTGCTTGGCTTCTCACCTCCCTTGTTATTTGTTTCCTTCCTGGTTTCATTCAGTCCAGTCCCCCTGAGACGTCCACAGGTAGCTCATTTGTGGGGGTGGGAACTCGTTCACTTATCAGGGTGGAGCAGGCACAAAAGCACACTCCCGAGTCTATTATCTCTGCTTAACCCTTGCCAGTTGGCTCTCCTTTTCTTGAATTAAAGTGGTGTTCATGTGGCACAGTTCAGTTTTGCTGATCCCTTTGTGCTCACAATCCAAGAGTAAAATCTGCTGAGCTTCAGGTGTAGATCATTTGACATAATGAGTAATCAGCAGTGCATCTGTCACCTGCTAACTGAAAAACACTTCTATGTAATTTTGAACCAACGTTTCTGTGAATTTCCAGTAAAGTTTTATATTGCTTTAAGGAAATAATAAGGAAGAGGGTTGTAAAAAATGATTTAAATCTGTCCTGGTAGGTAGACAACAAAACAAATGGTTTTCTAATGCCCCCTGGTGGAACCAAGGGTTATTGCTACTACATATTCAGTCAAACATCACATTACTAAAACGTCAGCACAGAGATAGTGTTAGTATAGAAGAAAGGTCCTTATGCTGCACACGCTATTATGCGTCTATGTCGGTTCCTGTGCTCACTCTTAATAAATATTGCTAGGCTTCTGAAACCATGCCATTTAACTGATATTTGTGCTGTGATGTTCCTACCAAATACAAATATTGTAATAAAATAAGTTAATCACTTCAGGGGGGCAAACATGATATAAAAACCATTCGGTTTAATGCTGCTTCTGTGCATATTAAATCAAGCCAAGAAATACCACTCAATTCCTATGAGCCAAACTGTTTGATGGATCTAATGTTGAAACACATAATTAACTCCAGAGCATAACAATGACACTTCACACCACCACAAGAGGCAGGGCTATTTCCCCTCTACTACGCACTCTAGTCAGCCAAAAGTGACAGCCATGTTTTGTGGGTGGGGTGAGCCAAGTTGTAAGGCAGCCAGGCCCTAAGGAAAAGGAAAGCCAAGGCGGGTGAAAATAAAAATAGACACGGCTGCTGTGGGGCTGTTCCATGAGGGTGGTCCCTTAGTGAACCTCTACAGCCAAGACAACTGCACCGCCACAGTGGAGGGGGATTGTCACGTACTTCTGCGTGGGAAACCTCAACAGGGCATGACTTTAAAGCTGTGAATTACAACTTACAATACAAAGCGAAGTATAATCAGTCCAGCGTATGTTTAGTTTATATTAACACTAGGGATACTGATACCAAGACTGGCCCATACTGTGCTCATATACTTGTAATTCTGCCATACCACGCACTGATACTACTGTTTTGTTTACACAGAAAATAGTCTCCTGTTATACATTTTATATTCATATTAGTATTTATATTTTATTTTGTAACATACATAGCACATCTGATTAAAATAAAAAACTGTCTTCAAATGAATTGCATTTTAACAGTAATTGAAATTTGTAGGGAAGAAGCACTGCCTTATTAAGTACTCATATCAGTACTCAGTATCAGCAAGTGCACAAATGTAAGTACTCGTACTCGGTCTGAAGATATATCGGTGCATCGCTAATGCACACTAGGTTACTTCTTGATCATTTCTTCCATTTAAATGTCACATTACACAGAGGATCCTCTCTTACTTGCATTTATTAACAGGAGGTTGAACAGCCATCGGCGTCATCTATGTCAGTCCATCCTTAATCCTAAATCAGGAATGTCTTAGCATGGGTGGTGTGCATCTGTGCCATTTGATGCGTCACCCTCTTGAGAGGTCATTTGGACCCAATAGAACCTGTGGAATGTTTACAATTTTAAATTTGGGGTGCTAGCACCATTCTAAATGCCATCGCTTTTTTTCACAATAACTAATTCACCCGACTATTAAAGAGAATACTCTATTAAATCCCCCCCGCCCCCATCACAGCCATAAACACAACACTCTTTGGAAGATCATTCTCCTATCCCGAACACTTCTAGCCTGTCTGGACCCAATGGCAGTCAGGCAGGTAAGCGGGGGGGGGGGGGGGGGGGCGATGTGGAGAGACATGTCTCCCTCTGCAGGACATCTCTGTTCTGTCTGTCCCCCTCCCTCCCTCCACCTCCCCTGTTTCGGAACAGGCGCAGTACAGTGAGGAGAATGTTGGAAAACAGGGCGCGGTAATAGAAGCCAGCTGTGATGCAGCTCCCAGCCGGATGGGCACCAAACCAGCACTAAACTACAGCGGAGCAGAAAAAAAAAAACATCAGTGCTGGGAATAAACATCACAGGGCTCTGGTCCACTTTCATCACATATGTGTGATATATATATAGACCCCAATTACATGTAATCTAAGGCCGCCGAGTCTCTGACTAAACATGTCTGTCGCAGTGCAGTTTAGCAGCTCTGTGATTTGGGCTTTCCACATATAGCCCACAACAGGGCCTGCCTGAAACACACCCACTTACTCTGCGTAGACACAGGTGGGGCTCAGTTCCTTATGAAAACACACACACACACACACACACACACACACACACGCACACACACACACACACGCACACACTGCACTGCAGTGAGCATCTTTTATTCTATGAGAGCTCCAACCCAAGCATATCACCAGCCTGAGGTAGCTTCTGTCTCAATGTGTATATGTATGTGTGTACAGTATGTGTGTACATGTGTGTGGATGAAGCAGTGCATGCACGGTGTGTGTAAATGAGATGAGATCAGAGTGTGTGTGTATTTGTGTGTGTTTGTGTGTGTGTTGGGGGGTGTTGCCAGCACACTCTATCACAGTGCCACAAGTCTAGAGTGTTGTACACCAAGCAGGCCTACTCCAGCTACTCAGCGTTAATACTCTCATCATCATGTTAAAGCGTACTTGCAGCCAAGCAATTTCCCTTCTCTCTGCTCCGTCTTAGGAGCTGTTAGCTTCTTCCCACGAGACCCCGGGAGGCTAGGGATGCAGTCTGTATATCATTATGCCTCACCATTAACCAAACCCATTAACTCTCTCACGGCTCCTCTTGTGAAACAGAAAAAATGAAGGTGGAGCCAAATGTATGCTCTGCTAATTCACCCTGCTTTCTTAGAGAGGCTAAATGCATTATGTATGAGCCACAGAGTTCACAAACAAACGGCAATCGATGATACACAGTCCCACAGAGTCTGAGGTCTAATAGTTTTCTTTGTCTTGTGCTGGACTGAAAAACCGCAGGCAACATCTTGAGAAGCCACTGACCTCAACAACTGTTTCCGCCCTAGTAATTAGCATGACTTGCTTGAATTTTTCCATTTGCTGTTTTTTACGATCTCAGGCTTTCAATCTCAATCTCAGGATATGGTCAACTGCTATGACACGAATCGTACAGATGCCATTCAAAGTGTACTTTAGTCCACAGCTTGGGTTAATGATCTGTCCCTGTTGACAAGAGCAAGCAAATTTGATTTGATTCAGCTGATTTGAGCCGTCTGTGCGTCTGCGTAGAGCACGCGGAAAAGGCCATGGTTGTCTGACGTGCCATGGAGGGAATGAAACAGGAAATGCAGTTATCAGGCAATTAGATATCAGACAAACACAGCAAGGGAGAAGGAGATGGTTTAGTTTGGATGGATGTGAAGACACAAAGAGAGAGAAAAAAAGAGAGAAAAAAAGAAAGAGAAAGAAAGAGAGATTATAAACTCAGCACAGTGACTCATCAGGTCTGTGGGTTACTGCCCTGTGGGATGTTGCATTACTGGGTTTAAAACATAGGAGCCTAGACTGCTCTCTCCACTAGAATGAGGAACCCTATGCAATAGCACAGAGAGTGAAGACATCAGTCAAATGTGTGGGCTATCTTACTATACAGAAATCTCTAGGGCGTGGCTTTGCCCATACAGCACAACTCATAATTACATTTCAGACATGAGTCCAACAGATAAATATAAATTGAAGGACATGAATAGCAGGGTATTATTGTGTATGAAGTGGTTCATTGTACTGTAGTGTCTCTCCAGGCCTAACCCTTATTAGAAAGGAAACAGACAAGCGTTTCTCCCCCACCATTCCTAATGATGACTGCCTATTCCGGCACCTGTTATTAGATCACAAGGCCTAAGGCATCTTTAAATTAACTCCTCTATTTTTAACAACTCTGTGTTGTCTTTCTCTTGCCAATGGTGAGGAGCTATTCTCTGGGCCACTATACGGGGAGGTGGAATGTGGCACCTGGGCACGCGATGGCAGGGCTGGCTTGAGCCACTCGGGCCACTGGGAAGTCACACGCTATGCTTAGTTACGTGACAAAAGTTTGGCCTCCTTGACTGACATGACGTTAAGACTATCACAGAAACTTGACAGTACTGTTGAGGACCTTTCTATGAGGGCACAGAACGTTTGGATTTTGAACCCTTCCTTAAATACACAGTACACTTGAACTAAAACTTCTCCTAAAATGTTTACGTCATAGACAGACTACCACATGATATGTTCAGTAACCTACACTTGGGTCCCACTCAAAAACGTTAACTACATCAGGACATCCAGGACATGCATTCAAGATCTGCCTCCATAACGTTTGCCAAACATCCATCTGGTATTCATTTTACAGCTGCACTAGTTTACTCAAAATCGCCTCAGAAGAATAGGTGAAACGATGACAATACTGGAAATGACATGACTTAGCATAGGTTGTGTATAAAACGTAATTTGATTACATGCATTAAGGGCACTGCATGTGTAACGATTCCACAGCGCAAAAGACTATCGTGTGTGTGTGTGTGTGTGTGTATCATGAACATGGCCAGGAGAAGCCTAAACATTAACCACGAAGGGCATGCGTTTCCCCAGTGTGCTCTCTGGTCTGGAGAAGTGTCAGACTTGGCCGTCTAATGTAGAATATGATACAGGATCAATCAGTAACAACTGACACAACGACAATAATAATTGAATCCAGCAGTCTTTACGGTGCCAAGTGACCACCAAGAATAGGCCACTCGCATGTCTAAAACTGAGTTCTAAAAACGTTTTCATGTCAAGTTAGCCTTACCATATTTCGTCTTCTCGTCCTCAGCTTCCATGTCGGAAATATGCCTGTATCCAACTTCCTGACAACAACTTTCAAACTATTTCATTGTTTACAACCTATTTAACTTATGACGTTCGTTGGCTGGGAGTGGGAACGAACTGTTGCAATAAAATACGGACCTCTCCGAATATCGAAGTGAGTTGACAGACACGCCCAGTGTTGAGCCCGGCGATTCATTTGTGTTTTTGGCCGCCAGTCATACCAACTCCATGTACTACTGGTCAAACCCTCTCAAGGGGTTGACTTTCTTGCATGTTGAACTTGCGTTGCATGCGAAATGCCAAATCCGTTTGTGTTGTTGCCGGGATTGCAATAATCACGTTGAACTTGCGTTGCATGCGAAATGCCAAATCCGTTTGTGTTGTTGCCGGGATTGCAATAATCTCTGTGAAAAACTTAAAAATACAAATAGGCCTACATATTTAAAGTGTTCGCAGGGTTACAATACACATTTAGACGTAGTTACTGTAATATGTGACAGTTTTCTCTCCGTCCTTGTTAAATGTTGTAAATTGTAGCCTATGCTGTGAATAGTATTGATCAAATGAATGAAGAATGGTATTTATCAAATGTTTTCTTGCACCAAGGATGCATTTGAACTGAAAATTATGATTCTCATCGGACCTTTCTTTTCCTTAGCTTCTTTATTAGCTCAATGAAAGAAAGAAAAAGAAAAAGAAAGAAGAAAAAGAAAGAAGCATCTGTTCCTCAATGCGAGTTAAATCTGGTTATTAATGAAACATTTGCGGTTATTTAATTTTAAGAATGACATACGCCAATCTCGGGATTAAGTTTTTGGAGAGCAGAAGATGTACATATTTTGTATTTAATTTCTTCACGTCCATATACGTGCAGACTTGATGGGAACACGGAGGATTGCAATACCATTTTATTCCATTCATGAAATGTCTTGTATCATTATTGCATAAACGTCATTTACCCTCATTGGGATTGAAACATTATATTGCCCTTGATTCATTATTTAGTTCACTTAATTATGGGCTTTGATATCTAGGCATAGTTATACTTCTGATCTACCTCTCATCAACACATATTACTTTAATCTAGAGGCCTGACTGTTTTCGTGACCCGAGATTTTGTACCTAACATCCTGCATATTACATTCCTTAAACATTTCTATTGTCAGGGTCTCACATAGGCCAGTTGGGCTTCATTTTAAATTGCGTAGTAACTTAAGTTTTCATCATTTTCAAAACGTTTAATAACTGATACACTGTCCTTAATGGTGAAACATATTATCAGTATGGTGCTGCTTTAGTGGGTCTAAAGACAGGGTTGTAGTGACTGGCCTGTTCTTTGCCTTGATAAATCCTCTCATGTGGTGTTATGGCATTCTTGGCAAAATTGGTACACTTTTGAAATGGTTGGCAATGTCCACGGCAAGGCCTGTGGTACTCCTCCATGACTTCTTCAGTAGGGTTTTCACCAAGACAGTGAGACAGGTCAACAGCATAACAGCTCAGTTTGAGGGAATAAAAAGAAAACAAACTGCTTAGTGGGTCCAGTATTTGGCAACAGAACGGCAACAGCCAGCTAGTGCTGGCCCTCACAGGAACCAATTGCTCTTGTACAGGATTTTGTCGCCATCTAGTGGTAATATGATATAAACAGATAGCCTTATTTGTCATTGGTGTAAGAGGAAAAGGAGTTTGAAAACTTTGCCGGTTCAGAGAGAGAAAAATGTTGGCTGACTATGTTAATTGTGTTCTGAAAGAATAATAACAAAAAAAACATTGAAAACATTGAGAAGTTTAATACTGACCTATGGGGCACCTCGCTTGTACATGAATAGTTAGTTGTAATGCAGTGATGAAAGGTTTGGTGCGCTAAATTGTATTTTATTAGTATTTATATTTACTTAATTTGCTACAGTTTCAACACTTCTATGTTTTTTAATTGGTGCATAGATGAGTAGATAGGGGCTGTCTCCTAACTCTGGTCAAGCTCAGTAAATCATTATGTCTTGACATAGAAGGTGGTTGAGGGTAAGGATTATCATGACATACTGCACAGAGTGAGATACAAAATCAAACATTAGAAATCTTACAAGTAAAGCACAATCAGAAACAGTTACCTGATACTTTACCAAACGAGAATGAATGTATGTACGTTGGATACATCATATATGCACATTCTACTGGTGATGCCTTTAATAAAACAGACTTATGACCTCCTGGGGTAATCAGTGTGTTCTGCATATGGGCCGCTGGTTTCCCAACATGGAAAGGCCAGGGGGAGTGCCTGTAGATCATTCAGCTCGTTCCTGTTCCAAGAGCAGATATTAAATTGAGATGAACCACCGAGGAGCTGAGGAACAGTCAAATATTTCAGGTTGAATCAAACACACAGAACATGTAACATTGTTTTATGACCATGCAATCTTCTGCAATTCCATGCAATGCAATCATAATCCCAAAGTAATCTCTCTCTCTCTCCTTCGCTCTCTCTGCGTGTGTTTGTGTGACGAATGAAGCTCAAAGCTATTCTCCTCCTCTTCCCTCTTGGAGAGAGTCCCATACTACACCGTTCTGACTTGTGCTATATATATGCTGTGTTCAGTGATATCAGTCAACTCATCTACATAAGCTTCCCTTTGACTCCCTATTGAACAAATCAACTTTGTAGTAACCTGAACGCGCCGATACAAAAACAACCACATTCCCCAAAACAACAGCAGAGAGAAAAGGCCATTTGTTGAAGTAGACAATTTTTATTCATGGTAATAATGATGATGATGATGATGATAATGATGATATTAATAATTAGTAATAATCATAATAATAATAACGTTAATGTCATAATAAATAGAACTCTTCATCTGAAGCACATAAGAGAGGCATACAGAGGGAGAAAGAACACAAAGTCTAAGAGTACAGAGAGAAGGAGGAGGGGGAGGATAGGAGGAGCTTTTTTTTGTTTTATTTTTTTTGTTTCTTTTTTTTCTTACAGTACTTTACCTTTTAATATATCCATTTCATTTTTTCACCTTTTTAGACTTTTATTTAACATGAACATTTACAAAAAGGAGAGAGAGATAGATTTTTAAAAAAATCCTTATAAATAAATTTTTGCTGTTATAGAACAAAATACAAGATCTTGGAAGTCAGAGATGTCAGGAGATGGGGGGGGTGGGGGGAGATTGGCGGGAGCAGGAACTTAAGGAGGACTTGGGCGGGTGAGTAGTTTGGGTGGGTGGGGTCATATGTACAGTACAGAGGGGATACAAAAGGGGACAGGGATGGGGAGGCTTTCTCAAACAGTTAGGACCAGAAGGGTTTCTTCTCTGAGGGAAGTCCTGCAAGTGTCATAGCTCAAGTGCTTCAGTTCAGATTCTCTCCTGACACCACACCACACCACACCACACCCACCTGCACCCCCAGCGGCGGGCGACTCCGCTGGAGCTGGCCTCCAAACAAATGGTCTCGGCAGCACGTAATACGGAGAAAGTTAGCCTACTTGAACTGCTTTACCCGCGTGTTGTAGGCCGTAACATGCATGGTTTTTGGTGGATCAAGTGCTTGCCCCGGGGTTGCATCTGCACTGTTATAAGCTACCAGTTAAAAAAGTGAGTTCACTTTGAGACACCAGACTCAACTGAAGTGCAATTAGTCCTCAGAGGATGATAATGATGATGATGATGATGATGATTATAGCTATTGCAAATATGTGTATGAGTGGTCTGTATTACATGTGAACGCCCTGTAGTGATATCGCTATCAACTGAGCCAAGCATAATTCTGTGGGCGCATATGTGAAGGGGTGACTATCTACTGAATATTTATAAATAAGAGCTGTGTTTGGAAGTGTGGAGCATACTAGGCTAAGAACGAAGTGTTTGGATGTGCTGGGTACAGCTAACCTTAGCAGTGTTTGGAAGCATCGGACCGACTAACTGTTGTTAAAGACGACGTTGTTGAAGTGCAGAGCACAGTTTAGCACAGTTAAGACAAGTTGTGTTGAAGTGTAGGGTGTATGTAGGAAGGCCCCTAGCTTAAGCTGTGATCAAGTGGCTTGTAAGTGCGGGGTACACCCATCGAACTTGGCGGCATCTCAGCTCTCTGTTGCTGCAGCAGCAGGAGCAGTAGCATCTCCTTTCAAAAACTAGGTCACATCAATAGGCATCTCCCTCCTCCACACCATCTCCGATGCCGCGCTTTCTCTTGATCAAAGACCTCAGAGTCTGTGTTAAATTCACACTTTGGATGGAGGGAGAGAGAGAGAGAGAGAGAAAAAAAAATGGGGAAAAAAAAATCAATATTCATAAACTTTTGCATCTGACATCCGGAATACCTTGTTCTACTTAGCGAGCTTTTATGACTGATCCAATTTCTATGAAGTGTGTGTGTGTGTGTGTGTGTGTGTGTGTGTGTGTGTGTGTGTGTGTGTGTGCGTGCACGTGTGTGTTACTGCAGGGCAGGCTTAATAAAAAAAAGAGAAAGAATAAAAGGAAGAAAAAAAAAAGAAAGACGATTGACTTTCTGGGGTTCTTGCAATCAGCTCCTAACAACTATGGACCGTAGCTGGTGCAGAGTGTCAACTGTGTCAACTAAAATACTGTGTGTGTGTGTGTGTGTGTGTGAGAGTGTGTGTGTGTGTGTGTGTGTGTGTGTGTGTGTTTGTGTGTGTGTGTGTGTGTGTGTGTGTGTCAGGGAGACAGATAGCACATATGTAGGTGAGCTCAAAAGAATTCACTAATAAAGTGGAATGTGTGCTGTCATTGTGAGTGTACAGGGGGGGCTGTCTGGAGGAAGTAATTGGTTACGTGAGGCCTCAGTTACTGTCGAGGCGAAAGAAAAAGGCAATTGCTTATATGCACCCCTGAAAAACCATCCATAGATATGTATATATACAGAAAAAAGTAATCACATCTTTTCACATTTAAATACATTCAAGAACTGCTCAAAAAACACACGTTTACAGGGAACGCTCTCATAATAATTAAGGTTGTTACAGCAAATAAATCATGATAATACCTTTAAAAAAAATTATTTTTTTTGTTTCCTTTAAGTATTTCTTTTTTCACAAATAAATACTCTAATCAGACAATATTGACCAAACAATAACAGTCCATTTGTAGCATCGACCTTTGAAACATCATTTGGTTAACAGTGTCTGTCTAATGTCGGTCAAAGCCTACAGTTCTCATGTCTGTTTGTATTATGGTTATTGGTGTCATGCGCTGTCTACTGCAGTCCTTAGCACTCTCCTTGGGTGTTTGACATCCGGACTGTCTGAGTGACATACAAAGGCTTGGGCTGTGACCCTTGCAGGTAAGTGAAGACCAGATCAAGCTCATGACCCTGGAACCCGTTCATTCGTTTCACCTCAGATCTGTCACTCGGAACCCTTACATGGCCACCCCCGTTAAAAAAAAAAAAAACTACAAAAAAAACCTCGTTATCCCACCAAACAGGAGGTGACAGGCTACGGCTCCTCCACAAATAAGGGCAGCGTCTTAAAAGACTGACCCCAGGAAGCTGACTGCTGACTCTGCCCCTTCTTCAGGACTGAGAGCGATAAAACTGGACGTAGAGTTGTGACATCCACTGCAGGATTGTGATCAGTGGCTTGCCGTAGAGGGAGAGTAACCCATAGTAACACTGGTCCTCCCCCCCCCCCCCCCCCTCACCACCCCCCCTCTAGGGCAGTTAGTCCCTGACCATTGCAAAGTGGGAGTGGGTGCAATGCCATAGGCCTGGGGAGATATGGATGGTGGGTGGCACTACTCTAGGGAAGGTTGATGAGTGAGAGCACAAGAAATCAACAAAGAAAGAAAGGAAACAATCTGACATCCCAGAATAAGAAGGAAGTTGCCGTGGGGACCAAGCAGCTCTGTGTGAGAGAGCATGTTGGTCTGTTGCACCAGGATGCCCAGCTTTACAGTACTTCAATACTTGTATGCACACTTGTCCTTTACACATTTTTGACATCACTGACATCACTCTAAGCAATCTATCTATCTATCTATCTATCTTTGTGTCCGTCTCGGATGAGAGGGGCGGGAAAGAGGGTGACAGAGAGAGAGAGAGAGAGAGAGAGAGAGAGAGAGAGGGAGGGAGGAGGGTCTCCCTCTTCCCTGCAGATGAGAACATCAACAATCCAGGGCGATCTGTTCTTCTCCCCTTTACCCGTTAACATAAAGACATCTCTGTTCATATACTTATATACTGTTTTATACACATAATAATCTTAAACTGTTTTTAAAGCACAAAAAAGCATAGAAAAATAAAATGTTATTGTAATAATGAACTGTGTTCCCTCTTTCTTTCTCCTTCTACCTTTTTCATTCACACTATATCACACTCTCTCCTGTTCTCTCTCTTTCTCCCTCTTTTTCTCTCCGTGTTGGTGGTCCCCTGGTGGAAACAAGTTTCTTCTTTCTTGTCAGGCTGCTGGCTGATATATATATATATATATATATATAATTTTTTTTTGTGGCCGCTGTTCCGGCTGTCTCTCTCTCTCTCTCTCTCTCTCCCTCTATTCCTCCCGCCCCAGCCTTAGTCTCTTCTTCATCTTCTTTTTTTTGCGTCTTTCGTCCAGTCCTCTTGTTGTCATTTTTAAAGCTAGTTCTCCTTTGCGTTCGTCACCTTCTTTTCATTTTTTGTGTGATGTCCATCTTTACTGAGCACAGCGTTCTTTCATCTTATTTACTGCAAAGGAAAAAGGAGAAGAAAAAAAACGTATGAGATAAGGAAATGCCAGGCTGCAGTGTCAGGCTTTTGTTCAATGCTAGTCATATTTTCAAAGTGTTCCCACACACTATAAGACCTGTTCATCCTATGCAACAGTACTGACAAAGCCTGCTTCATTCCTACTCAGGAGTTACTTTACAATCACTAAATAAATATAAAAATACATCTTTAAGCCATGACTCTTATTCCTTGAAAGCTAGAGATGCGGAGGCACATTATTTTATGTTGAGGCGGAGAGATGGAGAGATGTCAACAGGGCTGCAGTGTGGCAGAAGTGTGGCGCCGTGCGTTTGGCTTTTGAAAAAGGCTCGTCTTTGTTCTTGCCAGTTTCATTGTATAGACTTGAAAGGAACAAGGAGACAGTGAGCGTGGGCCAAACCCAGGGCGACACAGTGATCTGATCACAGAAAGAAAGACACAGACACACACACACTCATACACACACTCACACACACACACACACACACACACACACACACACTAAAACACACTCACACACACACTAAAACACACTCACACACACACACACACACACTCACACACACACACACACACACACTAAAACACAGTCACACACACACTAAAACACACTCATACGTATTCACTCACTCACACAGGAGTTCACTCAACTCTAAGCCTCATCATAGAGCAAAGGAGAGGAAGAGCAGAAGAGGGGGGAGGAGGAAGAGAATGAGAGAAAGAGCGAGAGAGCGCGCGAGAGAGAGAGAGTGAGGGAGCGCGAGCGCGAGCGCAGGGTGCTGTGGGACTCTCATCATGACAGTCGCTCTAATTCAGAGAGATCCTCAGTGCACCGTGGCCCCCTCAGATGAAAATAAAACCCAGCTTTAATTTTGACGTGGCTTTGTAGTGTTTCTTTCCCCTCCCCTCCCGCACACCTCCCCTGGAGAAATAAACAGGCGGCAGAGTAGCATACTAATCCCAGCCCAATCGCACGGCTGTCTGTCTCCTTCTCTCTCTCTCTCCCTCTCTCCCTCTCTCTCTATCTCTCTCTATCTCTCTCTCTCCCTCTCTCTCTCCCTCTCTTTCTCTCTCTCTCTCTCTCTCTCTGTTGTGGTGCTGAGGGGAGAGGCCGGCTGAGGCTGCGGATGCTGCACGTGCTCCTTCTCCTTCTCCCTCTAACAGATGTCTACCCGGCGCCACAGAGCATGGCAGCCCGGTGGACTGAGGGGGGCCACTACTGCTCTGCCTTTTCAAAAAGCTCACAGAGCCACAGAGAAGTCCAGAGAAGAGGGCAACTGGACTGGGTCCCACACCAAAACATCTGTTCAGACTAAGGGAATCGACAGAATCTTTATCATCTGGGAAAGGTTCAGCTCCCACAGGACCCTGTCCCACATATGGCAGGAAGATTAAGAGATGAGTGAAGTCACACACACACACACACACACACACACACACACACACACACACACACACACACACACACACACACACACACACACACACACACACAGACACACACACACACACATACTCATACATACATACACACAAACACACACACACACACACACACACACACACACACACACACACACACACACACACACACACATACCCATACGTACATACCCATACATACATACACACAAACACACACATAAATACCCATACATACATACACACTAACACACACACACACACACACACACACACACACACACACACACACACACACACACACACACACACACACACACATACATACATACATACATACATACATACATACATACATACACACACACACATACACACACACTGCATGAATATACATTCACCCACAGGTCACGATCTAGATTTATCATTGTCTTTAACGATGCACTAGAGGACTACAGCTTCAGACATGCTAGTTCTATGTCACTAGAGTAAAATCAATTGTTTGATTACAAAATAATGATGATAGATAAGGGACAAGCATCTTTATCAGCCGAATGTTCAGTATTAATTCACATATTAACTCCTAATTGAACACAGCTGCAGAGTTAGTTATGAATGTTATGTATGAAAGATGGTTTACATCTGGTAGAGATCTAAAAAAAAAAAAAGGGCAGCATTTGAAGAGGGAATTCTATAAATCACTATCCACTTTAGTTGTCAAATTCCATTAAAGAGAAGGTATGGCAGAGACAATTTGTATCTCATCAGCAAATCATTTCAATATGCCTTTTCAATGTAATGACAGATAGGTTTGAATAAAAAAACATTTGAATTAATTTGAAACATGGTGTGTATGTTATTTCTGAAGTGGACAATCAGACGATTTGTATAATTGCTTTATTCTGACACCCAAAACACCCAGAGATGACTGAGATTCGTCACATATATTAACATTCAACTCAATGTGTTATGAACAGAATATAAGGGCAATATACACAGTACCAATAAAATATATCAAATGAAAAAGTCACTTACACCTTTCAGACAAAACCATATTAAGAAATTACAGTACATTTCATAGAACAATGTTAGCAGAATTGCAAATGCACAGATAAAACCACTTTGATTGGGATATGATAACATATAAAACAGCTTGTTGTAGAGAATCGCAATATACTGTGTGTATATACATGTATATATATGTACAGGTTCTGTCATTTTTTGCATGTTTCCTCTTGCTTTTGTACAAATTAGATGGACTAACACAGGGCTTTAGCCAGGGAATTCTGCTGCCAAATTCCATTTGAACAGAAGCTGCACTGGGCAGCTGTAAGCACGAAATGCTTGCTTATCAGGGCTTTAGAAAGAGTGTATATTGTCTGAAGATTAATTTCGTAAGTAGATATATATATATATATATGTATTTATATAGTCATGTTAATATGCAATGTCACGTCACATGTTAGTGGATAAAATGAGCACAGTAAGTAGACAAAAGATTTCACAGTATGTACCTCAATTAGCATTACATTTTGACATGAGGAGGGATTTTAGGTCTAAATAAAAACATGTCAGACACAGCTGATCCTCTCTTGACCAATACTTGACAGGATGAACTAAACATCAACTAAACGTTTACCACATTTACAGTAACTATTGGTAAATGTCCTTGTCTATACTACACTTGATAGCCTTAGTAAGCACACAGTAGCTAAGTGTTAGAAATGATTGTAGAGGAGGTGTACAGACATAGACAGACGCTGAGAAGACTTAGCAACAAGGATGTGATATTATTATTATTCATTTTTTTGTTCTCTATAAGCTGACCGCAAAACAAGAGCCAAGACACAGTACTGTCAACGGCTTTCCACCCTGTACTGTATCACACTGTAACAATCTGTAATAAAATAGATTGTATTAAAAGTAGAGATCATAAGTCTGACTTAGGGACTAGGAAGGCTGTATGGCAGAAGGGAGGTAACTAACTTTGAGACTTCAGACTCTTATGGAAGACAAGAGACAGATCCGTGGCTCTATTAATAAAGCACAGGCAGGAGATGTAGCCTACTGCATGAAGCACCTAAACAACAACAACATCTCCTGCAGCATGCGCATCTTGAGTTACACGGTTTTCAGCTGAGCTCGAGCCGACAGGACAGTGGCTGTTTGTGGGAACTGAAAGTATTTCTTCCTCTCCGTCTCGAGAGCGCAGGACCACAGCACGATGAACAAATCCTATACGTTTGTGCAACGCTTCAAAAACTGTCAGAAGGTTCCAGTCCGGACTAATTACTATAGAACGCCACTGCGAAGCGCTGCGCGTAAGCCTGTCTGTCTGACATCCAGATCAAACAGGTGCATTTGAGCAAACAGAGGCAACATTTTAAAGTGCAGTTGCCACTGACGCTAATTATGAAGTCACTGTTTCCAATTAATTTTTACCATGAAGTGGGAAGTTCTGAGATTCAAAAAGAAGAGCGAGAGATCGTGGAGTAACAGTTGCAACGGCTGGCATCATTAGGAAATGGAACACAAGGTGAGGAGAGAAGGAGAGAACTCAAAGAGAATGAGGCTATTTAAAAAAAAAAAAAAATTACCGTACAGGAGAGCGGAGAATTTTCATTCTCTCTCCCTCTCACTGCGTTTTCTTTCCCTCTGTCTTGCTCTTGCTCTCGGTCCCTCACTTCCTGTCTGTGAGTGTTGGTTTGAATAGCCTCGAGTCTTTTCCCTGGAAAACTAAGCTAGTATTAAATGAGCTGAAGGAAGTTTGCAACAGTTGGACTTTATTCTATAGGGGGCTCTTACGCGTGAGCAGCAGTCTCTTTAAAATCTGGCTACTGCTCTGCCGCGCCGCGCCGCAGTACAATAAAGTGGACAAGAAGGGCTGTGCCACTCAAAATTAATGAGCTAACGCATAGCGCAAACGTATACAAACACACACACATACACACACACTCCCTCAAAAACTCAAGCATACACAAAATGCTGGCTAGAGAATATGTTCTATTAAAAACATGGGTAAAAATGTTGTCTGAGGACTTTCAATTCAGAACCTTTGTAGGCTATGAGGCGGTAGACTGACTGGTGCATTTTGATATGGTAGAGTAGCTCACACCACAATATATATTACAATTTCACACATGGCTTTATGAAATGATAAGTAAGCAGCTCTCTTGCATAATTTGCCATTAAGTATTGTTCTTGGTTCTGGCATTATATTGTAATCCAGCACCGAAACACTGAAATGGGTTTAAATGTCTGTCTTCTCCACTAGAACTGGTGAATATTTCATTCTCTCTGAGAGAATGTGGTACTGACATCTGGCAAGGGGGGGCTCGTTGCATACAGGGATGGACTCTTTATCTAACTAAGGGAAAGGGATGATTTGCTGAGCAGTTTCTCCATATCGATTAGACTCAAGAATGAATTAGTCTGTTACCAACACCACCCCCACCCCCATCGAGCCCTCGGAGCTCCATATTGATTGACTTTCCTGTACTTATCCTTACGTCTCTGTTCAGATACAAAAAGAAGAAGAAGAAGAAGAAAAAAAAAAAATGCTCCATTGCCACCAAAGTCTGCACTTTCCCAGAATTTAGAGTGTACACCCGTATTTCAGACCTGAGAAAGGAGACCAGACAAAACAAAAGGGGAATTCAGTGAATGAAGGAATGAATGAAGATCTTCCTCCTGGGCCTCATTAGCATAGACACAGGGTTGCTTCCCTGGACTAGAATGAAGCCCTGGTCAGGGCTAAACGACATTGGTGGTGAGTGGTGAATCCTCACAGAAAATGGATTCAGTCTAAAAGTCAGCCAGTCGAGTTGAGTTGTAGCACCAGACGTGCTTGAGGTGATCAGAGAGTTTTTTTCACTTGAAGTCAGGGCCAATATTTAACTGGCTCATTTGTCAACTAATTCCATTTGAACTGGTGTTCAGTGGCAAACTGGACATGTTAGAATAATACACCAGTCTGGCTGATATCGGGCCCACACCAAATTTAACGTTTCAGCCACTTCACTGAGACGAAACATCCGACTGGTCCTTTGGGTTATCGTGAGGTAGGACAGCTATATCATTTGTGCAGGACTGAAAAGCCATTCCTCCTGAAGACTTGCAAAATAGATGCATAAACCACAGATCGTAGGTTCCATGAGCCACGCATCACGGTTCAAAGCTTCCAGCTGTTTTACAAATGGCATGCCTGTAACCCAACATGTCAATTAATACAGATACACGTCAGAACACAAGGGGGAGTACAATGTCTCAAAGCACCCTAACGTCAATAAGCAGCCAACACTCAGTGATCAATGAGGGGGGAACCAAGGAAGAACACACCCTTTGACAGTATCATGGTATGGAGCTTTTCTTCACTGCAGAAGCAGGGGGGGGGGGTCTAACATTAGAGGGTCTAAATCAGCTTTGTGTTGGTGATGGAGAGAGACTGGGATATAAGTGATATAACAAGTATACACTGGTATGATATTCCATTTGATATAACAAGTAACTGGTATGATATTCCATTGGGCACAGACTGATACCCATTGCTTCTTGAAAAAAAAGGAGCAATGATGAGAAAAATTGTGCCCATTTACTCACAGTAATAAAAAACCCAAGGTGACATACAGCAAGATGTACAGTATGGGGACGTCTATATACAGCCCCTCCAAAATCATCAGTAACACATCACATTACAATGAAGTAAGAACAGACATTCAGAGACACAGGAGAAAACCAAATCAAATCAGTTGTAAAATCAATCAACAGACAAACATCCAACATTTGGACACAAAGAAGAGAATCATTTGGGCGAGGGTTGAGGGGTGAGGGGTGAAGGGGACAGGACAGCCCTGTGATCTGGAAGCTTTAGTCTGAATCAGTACTCCATGTAGGATGAGGTGTTTATACAGTGGCTTGTTTGATTGTTTTATTTATTTGTTCTTGAGAGTGTTTATTTGTTGTTGTTTTTTTTGTTTTGTTTTGTTTTGTTTGGTTGTTGTAGTCTGGGTAATGTCTTTGTGTTTCTCTCTCTCTCTCTCTCTCTCTTTAGTAGGGAGTGAAGCGACTGTACCCTCCTCTGTAAAGGCTAGCCTGCAACATCAAAGATGAAAAAGGACCAATCAGTGTTAGGGTGACAGCTCCGACGCAGCCTTTTTTCCTCTCCCTCTGCAAAGTTCCTTCCCTTGACACGACGACACTTTTGCTTGAGCACTCGGCCATTTTGGTGTGACTTTGTTTGTGTGCGTTTCCGTGCTTGCTCGCACTTCCACGGGTCTTATGCTATGCCACGGTTTCATCTACATGGATTCTTCACCAGAAAAAAAGTCAATATTCATTTTCGGGAACATTTTCGGAGATGCAAATTTCCGGAATGTGCCCTGCGTTTTTATTTCCTAACTTCAGATGGGGCCAGATTCAGTCATGAAAAGAAAGGTTCTGGTTTATTAAGAAAAAAAAACAGCAGCGGTGTCCTACTTGTCCTCTGATTACAGTGGCAGTGTGATCTGGGACTTGTCCCTCCAGGACAGGTTTGCGAGTCGTCAGTGCAGTCAGTTTGGGGCTGAGGCAAAGTGGTTCAAAGGAGCGCAACGATTGTTCCCTTTCAAGTCAGACAGTCAGGGTGGGGGACACACCTGACTGCCACTGCGCTGCACTGCACCACACAGGGTGGAGGCTAACTTCACTGCTAGCGGCTTCCTGAGGGGAGTGCACACAACTACAGTCAAAAAGCTACACAGACAACCACACACATACACCCACACACACAGACACACACACACA
>NW_024879869.1:0-58648 GCF_900700415.2 Clupea harengus | reverse complement strand
AACAGCTGCAGCCAGCCACAGAGGGCGGGGGACGGGGGACGGGGGGCGGGGGAGGTGTGTGGATTTTGCAATGTCTTTTGCATTCCAAAATATAATCTGCCCCGAAACAGCCGTGTTTCGCTGTACAACGGATCAAATCTGGTCTTTTTCTTGTTTTGTCTTAACCCCCCTCCTACCCCTCCCCTCCCCTCCCCAATCCCCCAAACCCCCTCTCTCCCCCCTCCCTTTTGACTTGAGCGGATCCGTCCCGGGGTCTGACACTCTCTGAGGCCTTAAAACAAGCCCTCAGTGGGCTCACACACGCCACTAGCCCCCTGGCCTCTGTGCATCAGTTGCTGAGTATGTGTGTATGTGTGTATGTGTGTGTATGTGTGTGAGAGAGAGAGAGAGAGAGAGAGAGAGAGAGAGCCAGGCGGCGGGGTCGCCTGCTGGCCACATCAGAACCAAGTGACTCACCCGCAGGCTGGGAGTGCCGGCCTGCCAGGCAGCACAGAGTGAGGGAGTGAGATAGAGAGGTGGGGGGGTAACTGTGCAGGACAGGGTGAGGTGGGGTGGGTGGCGCGTTTAAACATGCTCCCGAGAATCTGGCAGAGTGCTTACAAAGCTCCAGCCGACCCGCGAAAGTGGGCAGCCTCTGCGGAGAGACAACAGAACCCATTGAATGTTATTCCAGAGAGACTCGGCGACTGGGTGGTGACCTAGCCTAGCCTAGCCTAGCCTAGCACGCATGCCTGGCCTATGCAGCCGATTCCCCCCCCTCCGCAGGCTCCGAGGTGCACATGTTGTGTGTGTGTGTGTGTGTGTGTGTGTGTGTGTGTGTGTGTGTGGGTAGCTATTCGCTGGTGCATATGTGGTCCAGAGCTGCAGGAGTGAGAGTAAGAGTGTGTGTGTTTTTTGAGTGTGTTTGTGGCTGAGGTCATTGTTCCCCTCCTCGCCATTGCTGCAGGGCTGTGTTGTGGTGAGAGTTGGTCCTTTGCACCTTAATGGGATAGAAGCAGGTTCTGATTGCACTTTGTTACTGAGAAGGGCGCTTTTTGTCAAAGAAACGGGTACTTGAAACAAAAGATAGAATGTGTGGCACGCGGCCCAATCCAAACATTGACGCTAGGCCCATCCTTTTGTTTTTGTTTATTTTTTGACGACAGGCTGCCAAAAAGACAAAAAAAGAAATGTGTACAGAACCTCTCGATAAATAAGACCCAGGAGAACAGTTGGTTGTTGGAAATGGACGTGTCATGATTTGTGACCTTAAAAAAAAACAGACTTTTAAAAAAATATTCTTCAAAAGAAAGAGATATCCCCATGAAACTGATTGCACTTGAAGTTAGCTTTTTGATTTAAAAGAGATATTTAGAGTTGTCTTTCTTCCTGTCTTAATGTGGAGCACGGGGATTGAGCATTTGAAGGGGGTGGCAGTAGGAGTGTGAGCATTAGTGTGGGTGTGCGTGTATATGTGTGTGTGTGTGTGTGTGTGTAGCCACAGGGTCTTTGGGCAAGCCTGGATAAACAAACTCCATTTTATACCCATCTGCTCACCAGCTTACCACTCAGAGCTCCAGTTGTTATGCTCAATAAAAAAGAACAATTTTCACCGCAGAGTTCCCCCTAGTCTAGCTTCAGCTAAAGACAACCACTGCGTTGGCAGGAGAAGTGTGTGTGTGTGTGTGTGTGTGTGTGTATGTACATGTGTCTGTGTGTGTGTGTGTGTGTGTGTGTGTGTGTGTACACTGTCTGTACCTGACACAGACACACCCTGTGTAACGATCGAGGGCAAGATTGCTCTTCGTAATGCATTTAATGCTGTTGGACTTTGCATGGCCAACTACAAAGTTTGAAAGACTCTTAGCTTGTGTGTGTGTGTGCGTGCGTGCGTGCGTGCGTGCGCGCGTGCGTGCGTGCGTGCGTGCGTGCGTGCGTGCGTGCGTGCGCGCGTGTGTGTGTGTGTGTGTGCGTGTGTGTGCCTGTGCGTGTGTGTGTGGGGGGGGGTGTATCTGGGAGCCTCCACACACACACACTCCAACGCAGTGGTGTAGAAACACATAGGTTTGATTAAGGTTCATTTAGCTTCAGCACAAACTCAGTAGAACTCTTCTGGACTAGTCCTCAGGCCCTATTCTTGGCGGAGCGGAGTGCAGTGGTTCTGAGTCAGACCGCAAGGCCGCCCTGTAGTCTTGCCACACCCTGAAAGCCTACCCCCCTCGTTGCGTATGCAGCAGTTTGTGTGGAATCATGCAAAGCATTTTTACTTGAGAGTCCTTTTCTCTTCTTCCTCCAATTTGTTCTTTTTTTCTTCTGTGAACTTAAGAATCAATCATTTTTTTTATAGATATTAAGAGCTTCTTCTTTTAACTTGTTGGTTTATTTGTTTTTGTTAATTATCCTTCAAAAGGTGTCGCTACAGCTTGTGTGTGTGTGTGTGTGTGTGTGTGTGTATTTTTTCCTTGTTTTCAAAAAACTGTTAAAGGCTGTTGTTATTGGTGGGGGACTTGGTTTAGGTTGTGGATTGTTTTGTGTGTGTACGGAGAGTGGGTGGGTGTGGGGGTGGGTTAGGGTGGTGCTTTTTGTGGAGGCGGATAATGGGGGGGCTTTTTTTTGGGTCGGGTGGGGAATTACAAAGCCTGATAGCACTGGAAGTAGTGCTTTAGCTGAGACAGCAAGAGTTTGCACTAAAAGTCGTGCCCTTGTCCTGAAAGGAGAAGGGCAGAAGAAGTCAGCAAGGCCTTGTCGAGTTCCTCTGAACACAGACTCCTTTCACTCCCCCCCCCCCCAACCCCCAATACCCCTATTAACATTGACCGCTACGGCAAACGCTCACTGTTCCAAAGTAGAGCACAGCTCATCTCGGCCGTAACTTTATCATTCAAGCCGTCTGCCAGGACGTGTAGCAAGCCATAGTGCTCAAATGAACACGGATCATTTCACAGGGCTGCAGGGAAGGGCCTGCTTTCAGCACTGATCTCTACACCTCAGTGACTTTGCCATAAGCATCGGAAACACGTGGAAAGCTTGGAAAGCTTGTTTCAGGGAGGTTGGGTAACGCACAGATCTCGAGGCTAAATCTGAAATGTATGTTTTCTGCATATCCTGCCGACATTGTGATTGGAGGGCCGCGTGTGTTTCGAGGGACCAGAGGGTGGTGTTTGTTCAATGACTACGCTTTGGTCAGTGAGTCTGGCAACAATCCGGGGCTGGGGCTTGATCTCACAACGTGGATGGGATAGCAAGAATGTGCCTTAACATAGAGAGACACAGGGATGCCTCTTTTTTTTTTTTTTTAAAGAAAAAAACAAGTAGGTTGTTATTTTCCTTTGAGTCCCTTGCAATCACTTCCTTCACAATCTTGCTTGAAAGAGCCAGCCACGTCCAATCAATCAACAAGCGATCGGGCAAAATCAGAACCAAGCCAAATCGAATCACCTGGAGGGGTCAAAGTGCACCGCACCGCACTCCAGGTCTCCAGGTGTACGTCTTACATTAGTGCCCTGCCCAGCATTGAACGACAAGTCATGTGTAAACAAAATGGGACACGGAAATGCGTGGCCTGGCTTCACGGAGTCGTAGCCACTAGTCCTGAAGCAAAACAGAGAGAGAGACAGCCTCAGCCCCTACTACTGCCACAGACGCCACTCAGAGAAGGGGTCTCGCAAGTCCTTAAGTCATTGTTGCGCGTGTTTATCCAAATCAAGTCTTTTTTTTAATATTTATTGGAAAACAAAGCATTACCGTTCAAAACGAGAGAAAAAAATGTTGATAACAGTGATAACTGTAATAACCATGGAACAGGCTAGCAAGCTGGTGGGTTGTCGGATGTCGGCTGTTATTTTGTTGCTGCACACCCCGTTCCTGGGCCGAAGCTGAGCGAACACGGCACGAACGACGGCACGCGGGATGCCGTGCTTTGGCCACTCTTAGTGCACTCTTCCCCTCGACCCCTGCTTCCTAGATAGAGCGCTGTCCGATGCCCCAGCGGCCACTTTGCACTGGGAGTCTCTCTCTCTTTCTGGCTGTGGGGGATCAATCGTTTGCACAAAAACGGGGGGTCTGGGTGTAGGTGGGAGGGAGAGGTCGACAGGGGTTGTGTATGGAAGAGCAGAGTCAGCTCACACTAATGCTATGGTATTGTGGAACAAATTGAGTTGAAGTTTGGCGCCCCACAAGGCCTCATTTTTGTCAAGGTCCGTCGCCTGCCCAGGGATGGTACAATGTCTTAGAGAAATGTCTGTTAATGGGAGGGGGAGTCACAAAAGTCTTAGTGTGGGGACTTTTATTTTGTGTGGAAAAATTATTGATCAATTCATTGTCTTATTCTGAAGTGCTTCTCAGGTGGAAAAAAAGGAACACTGCAATCCGTCGTTCAAAGTCCAGTGATTTGCCTTCCATGTGTAACAAACATCTTCATTTAACTACAAAGTCCACAAATCAGGTCTGACCTCGGCCTAAGTGTAAATGCAGTGAGTGGGATGACAGCTATGCTGTGCATGATTGTGAGGCCCCCCTTGGTTGGTCTCAGCCCAGCGTCTTTGAAATGTCTTGAATATGAAAGAAGGCCTGCTAATGCGAAAGGCCTTTGTCAGGGTTATTTAAAAACAGAGGAAGATGTTTCTGTGTTGAGACAGGCACCGTGGTGTTCTCTCTCTGGACTCTGCCGTCGCCCGCTGCTTGATCTCTGTCGGTGGACGGAGAGGCGGTGGGAGGGCGGCAGCTGAGGATGCCAAAAAGAGAGGCTTTTTAGCGTCTGTGTGTGGTGGTTGTGGGGGAGAGGGGGGTGGGACGGGGGGGTCATCAACCAATAGAGGATGCATTCCATAACTTCAGAAATCCCATTGATCATGCATAGTGGAGAGGACGTGGGAGTGGGAGTGGAGACAGAGAAATGGTGGATGTTCTAAGATTGAATGTGTGTGTTTGTGTCCCTCCACCTCCGCCTCCGCTCCCCATTCTGTCCCGTGTGTGTCGGGCAAGCAACGGGGCGCGCTGTGCTTTGGAAAAGGCCACCTAGCCTGTTTGCTGGCCCTTGCAATTGTAACAAAGCACTTTGTGAAAGGCCATCCAGGATATTGTGTGCTGTCTCCTTTGGTTATTACTGTTGTTATTATTGTTATGTTCATCTTCATTTGTTTATGTTTTGTTATCTCACTTGTGGATATTTTGATGATTATTTAAATGCAAAAACTACATGACATGAGAAAAAAAAAAACTTGAATACTCGATATTTGGGTTGAAGTCCATTCTATAACTGCCGCCCCACCATGCTCCACGGTAATGACTTTGAACAGCCAAGCAATGGCGTGACACACCTCAGCATCCACACTCAAGCATCAGACAGTGTTTCCTCATTCCACTTCCATACAAGCATCACAGCAGAAAGACACCCGGATGGAAACCTTTCGAAGGCTTTTTTTTTTTTATTTTTCATTTTATTTCTTTGTTTGTTATTCCACTAGCAACAGTTTTAAATCAGTTGGTAATTCTAGTGAGTCTTCCAAGATGATGTGGTCTTCGTTGAATCATCATCCCTCACTTATAGAGACAGACAAAGATGTTCTCACCTGGCATGTAGCTTTCATTTGCCTACAGTAGAACCGATTCTGTACGCCCTTATACACTACAGACTTCCATGTAACTATTCCTCCGAGATTCATAAGTGTGTATGCTAGATTTGGAACCATAGCTTTCTCAGACTGTACCGAAAAAAAAAGCTTTGACTCAACTTAATATGCAGTGAAAAATCTCGAAAGACTAGACATTGAAAACTTAGTTCAGATATATATGGTGTGAAAGTGAGAGTGAACATGTGACTCTATAGCTTCAGTTTTGGGATATTTTTTGAATGTTTTGTTTATTTCTTTTCCGATTTTTTTTTCCTGATTCTTACAAATAATTTTTCCTTTACAATCATTAACACACAGTACAGACATTTCTGCAGACAGGTTTTTTGGGGCGGCAGAGCATCTCCTGTGGCTCAGGCTTTGGACGATATTAACCCTCACCTTTTCACAAGTCCTGTTCCTCTCCTTTGTCTGTCATTGTCTGTTGAGCTAGGGAGGGATGGGCAGTTTTTTGGGAGAATTTGCACTTTTGGCGATGAAAAGAATTTGTATTGTATATGAGACCACTAAATTTACATCGTCTAAATCATATAATTCCATTTTGTTTCCAGTTTTGTTCTATTTTTTGTTTATTTTGTTTTCATTTTTTACAAAATATATCCAAAAAATGTCTGGCGTCCTGGTTTAAAAAAATAAGATCTTTCTATTAAAACTGGATGTTTGTGACTTCTTTTTACCCTCACATATCACCTTTTTAACTAACGTCAGGTACATTGTAGTGTTGACAGCCATAAACCCATGATAGTATCTGCACATTCAAGCACTGATATCATATATAATAAACATCATAATCATATT
This sequence comes from Clupea harengus, assembly GCF_900700415.2. Classification (NCBI taxonomy): domain Eukaryota; kingdom Metazoa; phylum Chordata; class Actinopteri; order Clupeiformes; family Clupeidae; genus Clupea; species Clupea harengus. The sequence goes on along the minus strand of NW_024879869.1, from coordinate 52,241 downwards.
TACATCCATGAATATAGCTATGATGGATAGTTATATTCTTAACCATATTCTCACACAGTGTATCCGTTTATCAGTTGGGCAGTGCAAGAATTCGACCTAGCACAGTACTGTAATTCAGCCACAAGGTGGCAGTGTACATTAATTAAAGAACTCCGACAAATGACTACGAGGTAAAGATGTTTTGCTGGTGTAGTATTAACACAGGAATATGTAATACATCACCAAGGAACGCATTCAGGTGTGCGCATGAGAGCATATCTGCCCTCTCTCGTCTGCCTGGATGTATCGCCGCGTGGCCTGGGCTTAGTCTTGCAGCTGAGTGGATTCCGCTGGGTGGCTAGTAACCCAAGACCAGTGCTGTCAGCCTACCTGTGCTCCTCTAATGCCTCAGGCCCTATGAGCTTTACCGCCAGGGGTTAACGGGGGCATGCTGCACCTTATTGACCTCACCCAAGCCACTCTGCTCAGCCTTTAGTCTGCTCCTCGGGGGTCAGAGAAAAACCCCACCCAACCCTTCCCTACACTCTTGCACGTGTAAACACACACACACACACACACACACACACATGCGCGCGCGCACACATACACACTTCTAATACCTTGCTAATGCTATCAAAGCAGGCTGGAAGAGGAGAGGCTGAGCAGCATTCAGCGTGAGGCTTTTGATGTCCTCCGCCGCTTACAACCGTGCCGAGAGGTCACACGTGACGTGACGAGGACGGTGGCTAATGATGAGCCTGGATCTGTTTTTTTTCCCCTTTTTTTTAACGCACTCTTCCATTAATGGACACCAGGTACCCAGTAGATGAAACATTTCTATTTCCAGACCCCAGCCACAACATAAACCTGCAGCCTTTTGTTTTTATTGCCAGGACCAGTGTGGTTGGACACTGTTGGGAGCAATATTTCATTTCTTCACAAGAGCGGTTAGGGCCGTGAAACGCAGACACTAGGGTTTAATTAATAATTGAGCAGCACGTACCAGGCGGTGGGGATTTTCATTGTTCATTTTCTCCACTCCTGAGCATGTTTTGTGTGTGTGTGTGTGTGTGTGTGTGTGTGTGTGTGTGATCCCAACAGATTGAATGAGGAGCAAAGCTAGGCTGAGGTTAAGGAAAGCCCTGGAGCTGTTGTAGGCAGTCTCTGGTGGCATTGTTCTCCCAGCTTCCAGCCCCACTGTGTGTGTGTGTGTTTGCGTGTGTGTGTGCGTGTGTGTGTTGGCCCGACTGAACAACATTGCAGATATGACTGGAGGTGCTTCAGCTCCTGCTGTGTTTACCACGGCGATCATGAGGAAATATGTCTTAACATCGAAAAGAACAAATCTCCATCGGACATACTTGTTCCCCATGGACCAGGTAGTTAAAGGCTTACACTTGTAACCCCTGTAGAACAACTTGCCGTGTGCAGTCTCTTTCGAGTTGTTTTCCTTTTTTCTAACAACACACACGACAGGCCCTGGCAGATTGCGAGGATACACAATTGAATCTGTTATCATAATGACTTTGTCTTTTTTTTCTCTCCCTCATACCTCGCCATATGACACAAATATGTAGTCACTCAGGACCATGTTTTTCCTCTTTTATGCAGTGATGGCGCGCCCCCCCCCCCCAACTAGGACCCTGTATCCCTGCACCACGTCTGGTCCCAGTCCCGCGCTGCTGGTGGGAAGACTGGAGAGGGGAGGTGGGAAGCTGCAAGCCTTGCCTCAGGACCCCCCCCCCCCCACACACACACACACACACACACACATCTCCCTGGAGGACTGGGGGGGCGAGGTGCCTTTAAACTACTGCGGCAAAAATCCCCACCAAAAACTCTGCAGTCATTAATATGCAAAAATGCAAATGAGTGGGTAATTAAGAGCCTGAGCTCTCCAAAGGCTCTTTGATTGCTAATGAATTCTAATCTGTAAAGAATGGGGGAGGGTAAGGGGAGAGAAAGAGGGATGAAAGAGAAAGGGTATTTAAAAAAGGGATGGATTAAAAGGATGTTTCAATGCCTTGACATCGGTTTCCAAAATTCAAAACTTTAAGGATCAAATGAATTACCGAAAGGTCACCGATTGAAGCGAGGTTCCAGTGACTTCATCAAAGGTAAAGATGGCACGCTGACAAACAAATCTGTTACAAGGGCTCCTGTGGAAGAAATCCAAGCTACACCTTTTTTATCCGATCCAAGTCAAAAAGGTCATGTATATCGGCAGTGTGCAAAGCACAAGTTGTTCTAATGAGCTTAGTCAGGTATATCACACAATACTGGCACTCTTTCCCCACTGATCTGTGTTTATGCATTTAAACAGAGACAGAGACACAGAGAGAGAGAGAGAGAGAGAGAGAGAGATAAAGCGAGAGAGAGAGAGAGAAGTCAAGGTATCTTGGCAGAACGACGATGGCAACAGCAGCTGTGCTGTGGAGAAGAGATGTTATTTCATCACTTTTGTAAGCAATCACTCCCCCCCTCCCCCCTACACACACATTCACTCACACACAGACACACACACACATACACACACACACGCTCACACATACACTGCTGTTATTGTTGTTGAAGCACTCCCACGACACCCACAATCTCCGTCTCCCAGCCCCCACTCACACGTCCATCTCCCTCTCACTTCTTCCCCTCATTTCCTGGATCTCCTTATCACGACTACTTGAATTGATTGAGTTGGAACTTTGGCTTTCACGCTCTGATATACTTGCATGTGGTCTGATACACTGCATGCATTCATTTAGAGCCTTTCACTTCCATCAAAGACATGACATTGGTTCTCGGCGAACAGCAGAAAAAATCTATTGCAGCGTGATATTGTCATCGCTGCTGTTGTTAAAAAAAAGGAAAGAAAGAAATGAAAAAAAATTGTTTGCTTTATCTTTTTTTTTTTTTTTTTTGCTTTTCCTGTCATGCACCTGGCCCAGGCTCACTGCATTCTCACACTGTTTCACAGTCAGGCGACCGCAGGCTCACACAGCACGGAAGCCCTGGGGTGCTGGGGTTAGTCAACAGGAAGTGAACGCTCCACTTACTGTACCTGGTGCGTGGGCGCTGAACAGGGGCTACCCAAAGAACTGCGCAATGTGAGCGGGATTCCAAGATGGCGATCTCATCTTAAGAGAACAAAACAGACAACTGGATATCTACCAGAACAAAAGTCTTTTCGTGTTGCCTTTTCTCAAAGCTTGTTGACCAGTGTACTGACATACAGGCAACTTTGATTTAACCCTAAACAACATTCTAAGCTATAATGTTTAGAGTATGTCGCATAAATGATTAGTAACCTATGTTTTAATATTGGAGGAGGTACTAAGTGGCTGGGTAGGCTTGCTGGTTGACCTCTCACCCCCTAATAAAGGTTATTAAGGTGAGTGTCTGACGTTGGACGCTCTCTTCTGGGCAGGGGATGATAGGGCCGGCTCAGCAGGGGTCAGTTTACCAGGAGCATGGAACGCAAAACAGACATATTCCCTTTCTCCTCCCCTTCGGCAGCCATAGGCCCAGAACATGGGCAGCCAGCCAAGGCCATCAATCTTTCCCGGTTTCCAGCAGCTCCGCCACTAAGCAGAATTTTTTTTCAGGGTTTTGAACTCATGGAATCATAAATTAAATGTGGCTGTAGTGCTCAGAATGCTTTTTTTTCAATGGTCAAAAATGAATGGGGGCTTCTGAAGACATTCCTAAATCCGAATAACTATTTCTTGCCCCTGTCTGGTTGTCTGCCACGATGGAGAAGGCAAGAGGATGAAAGTGAGTCTATCTTGTCTTAATTGTATGCCTGATCAGAGCTTAACCTACACATAACATTGTTAAATCTATGAACGTAGATTCAAATAAGAGGTTGTGATCCTATACCCACGGTTGCACAATAGTGACAGCACAAATTGTTGTCCCCTCACTGGCTCTTTAGAAACCCACTTTGTTCCAGCAAGTCATTTTCAGTTAAATTAGACAGAAGAGAGAGATTATTTAGCAAGCATATTGCAGCCAAAAGAACACATTTAGCTCAAGTTCGCCTTTCAAAAGTTGATATTAGGTAAGCTATATTTTATTATATTATTGCCACATATCAAGTGGTAATTCTATCAAAGGTTGTCATTCTTTTTACAGTGCTGCACGTAATGATAAATAAACAGATTGCTTGTACCAACAATAATCTTCTAAACCTTTTATACACTTATATAAATATTTTATACATTTGCCCAAATATATGAATGATTACTCAAATGTGTGAAACATATGCTAATTTTCCCTTTACATCTGGCGTTAATTACGGGTAAAGGGCGGGGCATGGCTCGGAGGGAGTACGGAGGGCATAAAGGCTCATAAAGGCTCCTCCTGACTTAATGTGTTTTGCCATGCAGAGACTTTTTTTTTCAGTTGCTCCATTATAATATTTAATTCATTTGAACATCCATTAGAAACAGATTTACTTCTTTCCCTATCACCATTCGCTTCATTCTCTGATATACAATGAGGCAATCAAATTACGCTGGAGCTATTTTCAATTTCATTATCAGAAACATGAATCAACACACCTCTTCTTGGACCACAGCGTGCTAACATGGTGGAATTAAATATTCAGCTGTTACATTGAGAACTTGTTTTAAAATACATGTGCTTTACTTTGTCAAGTCATTTTCCTCCAGAGAGGAGGTGACTGTTTTTCTTTCTTTTTTTTCAGCTCCCTCCTTCTTCAGTCTTTCTGACCGAGAACAAGCTCTCCATGTCAGACCCAGCTGTTACTACAATCTCCTTCAAGGGCTCACACGCTCTGTCACTAAATCTGACAACCTCGCCATTCTTGCCCAAGACCGACTTTCTTCAGCAATGTATGCATTGCCCCAGTGATTTACTGTTCCGCTGCTATCCAGAGGCATCTCATTTGATTGTTCATCAAGGCAATTTTGCGCAAACAATTACTGGGGAGAGCAGCATAATTGTAGCCTGATGTATATGCAGTGCATATGTGTTAGTTTGTAAAGGTATGCATAGCCATATGTGGTTCCTCACTGCCCCAAAGCATCATTATAACTCTCAGGACCCAAGGGGCTCATTATTACAATTCACTGTGGTTTTCTGCTCACCCATGAGAGATTCGTGTTATTATTTACGATTATCACTTATGAGCTTGCTGGTCTCTTTTCCCTCTTTTGAGTCTAGTAGTACTAAGACACCATAATTTAGTGTATAATGCCATGTTTTAAAAATAGGCTATTATGCAGTATCAGTTGAGATCTTCCATGTCTTAAGAATGCAGTTATTATAATTATTAATTTGAAATATGTTGTTGTAAGCCATTTTTGCAGTTGCTGCCAAGAATGGGATATGGTTTACAATATATGTGTGAATACAGGGATGAATCTATAAACTGATGTGGAAAAATATGATTTTAGTTATACAGTCTGTTTATATTTCTGTTGCCCACATGACCACCATCTGGGGTGAAGCACGGAGGTCCTAACTAGACATCTCTCTCGCGCTTCTACTGCTGTACCTCTTCTACCCTCCCCCACATTCTGCACTGTTATGATCCCCGGACTCTGTGATCCTATGCACCTCTCCCTCTTCTTCCCCTCCCCAGGTCTATGAATCAGTCACAGAGCCACAAAACGGATCCTTGTTTAGGGTACGTTTTACTGGTAGAATATGTTTGTGGAAGGGAGGACTTTTTTTTCCAAAGGTTGACATGTAGCTTTATACACTGACGGCAGTATTTCAATACGAAGAGGTTAATATATATATATATATATATATATATGTGTCAACGGCACACTTCTTCTGCCTTTTGGTTATGACCCAACAAATATATTAAAATATTTGAATGAATTAAAGTAATTGATCAATTAATCAACCCTTATGGCAAGATAACTAACATTCCAATTATTTGCGGTTGTGAAAGTGACGGTATTTTTCAAGGGTTAGACCATAGCAGGGCAAAGAAAAAGTCCATCAAGTGGGCTACGAGGACTAAGATGCATAAACCATGTTTTCTATACTCAAACTCTATGGATTCTGTTTAGATACTTGCTGAAAGAAAAAACGTTAACCAAAGCATTAAAATGATGTCACAGGCTGTATTCAAGCCTCCTCAGCCAGCCTCACTGGCCACTCTGCTGAAGCAAGCGTCAAGGCGGGGGCCGTCCTTATGTTCGATCAACTACTGGCTAGTTCAAGTGCTCGTCACATGTATAGCTTTTCGATTGGCCAGACCCCCACAGTTTATCTCTCCATCTCGTGCTGCTCCGGCATTATCAAAGCTCTCTTCTCTAATTTAAACATCCGCCAAAAGGTATAGGTCCCTTTATTTGTGTAGATTGTAAGAATACCCCTTAACTAACGTCGACAATACTGGTATAATTTGATAGAATTTAACAACAAAGAAATATCATATGTTAAAATTTAGTTCATCGTGATGTAACTATTCTTTGCATTTGGGCGTTTGAAATTAGACACCGCTGGCTTTGAGGCCCCTCTTTCCATGCGGAGGGATACGTTGTTGCTACCAACAATGTGGATGGAGGTGGTTAAGATGTCTACTAGAAGAATGAAATCGCTACAATTGTAACAACAAAAAGGAAGTCGTGAGTCTGGCAACTGGAGACTGTTTATAGTCGAACGGGTTACATTGTTTTATCACGCGGATTGCTTATCGAAGCAAGGTCGTGGAGCAATAGAAGACTTCTTGCAGCGCTTCCCAATGCTTTTCGGACGCAGAGCTTGAAATTCTCCCCAAGTTTTATGTGTTTTTCCTGCGAGATTCAGCCTTTCTTTTTCTCTGTTGGATGTCAGACGTTTGAAAAAGAAAGGTAAAACTCTCCTGTTGCTGTCAAATGTTAGTTGATCAATATCATATCGCGTTATATGGTAATGATAAAGTTAAGTATGCGGTCTATTGTTGAACGTTTCACTTATTCTGCCTCAATAACTCAAGTTTGGGGATGCGTGCCTCTGTGAGTGGGGGATGTGAAGTTTTTGTATGGTGGCAGAGAAGGTGGTGAGTCCAGCCTAGTGGTGTTGTTGAGGTGGTCTCTGCGCCAAGCCTACCATGAGGGAAACCACTCCTTTGTTCGCTGTTTAGATATGGATTGGAAATTAAATGTTGGAGTTATACTTTCTTAGAGATTCGACCTTTGAATAGATTACTGGAATTTCGTCCTACTGTTAGTGTGTGACTTTAAAAACAGCCACCAACCGTATCTTTGGGATTACGAATTCGGTCACAGTTTAACGTTAGCTGAAATTTATACTAATGGGCCGTAAAGTCTCAGCCCAAGTTTTGATGAATGTCGAAGTAGGCTAGTCTTATGCACGAGTAAGTGACCGATAGCTCTATTTCACATTAGCATAGCGTTATTTCATTAGAAGTAGAACCATAATACTGACTTTGTTGCGTATTTGGCAGGAAATTCCTTATGGCCCCCAACCCCCACAATCTCCTCCTCTTTCCTCAATTGCAGTCTCTGGAGTGAAAGTTAAATATTTTAAAGAGGTTGTGTTTAATACCTAGAAAAGTGTTGTTGTCAACACCGTTTCCGTTTGTACCCAATCTATCTCACATGTAAGATACGATTTATTTTAGACCAACAGCTTCACTTTTGACTGTTACACATGTAGTCTACTTGGATTCAAAATTTGTTGGTGTGGAAATTGTCAGTTGCTATGTTAAGCTATGTCCAATATGAACGTTATGGTAGGATTTTACTTAAAATGCCGTTATAACTCTAGCTGTCCATGTCAGACTTTTGGCTTATTAGAGCTGAAATGGCAGTGTACAGAATTGAATGACTTTTCAACATGAAAAAAATATTTAACATCGTTCCAATCGCGAAAGCAATTCCAGCTCCCTCGCAAAATATTTAATGGAAATAGTAGTCCGTAGAAATATTTGTAAGCAATTGTACAATTCCTATTGGTGTTAGAAAGAAATCATCGAGGTCTTAATAACGACATTAGGATTAGTTATAGGCCAAAACATTCCATGTTACAGCTGTGTTCCATCCTTTGACGAGGAGCAACAGTTGCGCTTATTCTACTAATAAAATGGGTTGACCGTTCCCTGTAGCCTTCTATTTTATTTGGCCCGTCTTCTGTTGTGCATGGTTTCCACTGCTTTTCTGAAGATGTGTTTCGAGTAATCTACTGAAAATGACCTGAACCCCCGAGATTATTTAGGTCTAAATTTGTAATTTTACGTATAGCCTAGTGTTATTTGGCAAATATAGGTTTGTCAGTGTTATTTGATGGATAGGCCTGTGTTAACGTCAGTAAGCGAACACATCTCCTGAATAAAATAAAATAGCCGCCAGAACGAACTGGACAGATGAGTCTATTTTTTCGATATGATTTTTCACGTAATTTTAATCTATTGACTTTAGATATTTGTCACTATAGCCTTGTCGTGGCCTGCACGCAAACCACTGACGTGAAATTATGAGGAAGGCTGTTCTTTTGACAGATATGAATCTTACTAGGCCTCGTGTATTGATTCAAACCAATGACTGTAAATAACATTTATTGTTTATTTATTATGTAAATGCTATTTGCAGTCAGCGATCCTAAACACTGACCACACTCATTTTTAGTGAAGTGTTAGGGTAAAGGACCGTGTTTTGTCATCCAGTTCATCTTTATTGGTAGGATGGCGCACCTTGTGGGTTGTTGTTGTTGTTCGTGAATTACGAAGTGTGTTTCGTCTGAACCTTCACTGTATATATAGCTATAGAGCTCCTCCGAGGGATTCCCGGACAACCTCTGACCCCAGAATTAACATTGGCATCTTGAGAACCAGAGGAAGTGCCTCAACATTAATTAAGATAGCAACAAATATGATGGATTAAATCATTCTTATATTCAGTCTGAACTCAATCCCCTGTGAGTTTATTCAAGCGTGCAATACTTGAATTGAATTGTGGAAAATAGGGAACCACCTGTTGACATCTGGGCATTTTCTTTGTGGTATCCTCACAACTAATGGGCAAAGTTTTTTAAAATCCCACATACCTTGTGTTTTGTGGCACATACCAGTCTAATTAAAATGTCTTATGGTGTGTGGCTGGCAAGATGCCATCTGTTTTATTGAGCCTTGTGAAAATCCTTGTTATTTCTGAACAAATGTGATTGTGTTGCAGCTCTGTCTCTCACAGTCTTTTGGTCTGTTCAGATGCTAATCTGTATGACGCTGGGTAGTATAGATCAGATAAGTTTCTTCATTATGTGACCACTGGATGTTATAGAGGCGGTGATTAAACACATTCACCTGTCGTTGCTTCGACATGTGACTTCCTCAGTTATATGTTCTCTGATGCCTCTGTGTGGTAGTACAGTAAACATCTGAATTTGTATACTCAACAACTTCATTAACAGCAAAGCTAACATACCTGGTACTGTTGACTTTACCGTGTTGTTTTGGCCTGTGTGGAGGTACTGTAGGCCAGCAAGTGTCACACATGGCATGTTGGAGATAGCTGTGCATTTACAAGGATTCAGACCAGAATTCCTATGAATAAAGATGTTCCCTCTGTTTTGTGGTTGTACAGTGGTATGTGGTGATTTTTGTTTGTTTCCACACAGGTGTACAATAATAGGAAGGGTTAAGCATCAAATATCTTTTTCCAACCAGCTTTTGTGACCATGAGGGGCCAAGTGCTAGCTCTCTCTTTGTTTGACATGGCTGAAACGTAGAAGGTGACTTCCGAGCCCCCCTAGAACTTTTCAGAACTACTTAACACTGGTTAGCCATCACTTACTGAAACCATAATCTACTTCTCTTCGTGTAGAATGGTGGGCAAGTCAGTCAGTCAGTCAGTGCAGTTGTTCTTTTGTGACATGATCACACGGTTGACTGTTGCACAGTTTTCATCCGTCTTTTGTTGAGGCACTGCAGTCTAGGAAAAAAAAAAAAAAAAAAAGCAACAAACCCCCCTTGGTAAGAAGAAAGGCCTATCTACCAATGTTTGCTGTTCCAGAGCTATGGCCTTGGGCCTCCGCTCCTCTGCTCTGCTCCGCTCCGTGTAGTCAGTTTACCCCATATGTGAATCTCTCTCTCATAGGGTTTTTTAAGCACAGAGGGGGCATGAACGAGCAGCAACAGAGAATGGCTGCAGTGGAAACAGACAAGGAACTCAACGACCTCCTGGATTTCAGTGCGGTAAGAGAGAGTGGGGGAAGGGAGTAGGACCAGGGCGCTCGAGTGCTGTCGGGAGGTGGGTGGGTTAGGAAGGAGGGAGGGAGGGAGTGAGGGAGGGCCAGCTTTGGGAGAAGAGAAAAGTGAGGCCTCTGAACCGTCCGTAATGATCTTTGCGAAAAAAAGAGAGGAGGAGAGAGAGGAGAAAAAAAAAATCAGTCAGATTCCCCCACCCCACCCCACCTCACCACCCTTTGCACGGTGCCATTGACAAGTTTTGCTTGCGCAAGCTTTTGAGGAAGCCCATGGGGAATAGCCCCTAAACGCTTCCCAAATGTTGGCCCGACCTTGTCTGTAGCGAAGTCATCAACTCTGTGATTCCACGTCTTGAAAACAATGAGCGTCTTTGGCCCAAAAGTACAGGTCACCCTGTATTGTTCCTGAATGCCACCACATTGCAAATACGGCTGGGTTGGCAGTTGTGCAGGTGGAGAGGGATCGGGGACTGAGGGGGACAGCTTCTCTCAGCTGATGCTGATCCATCCCTGGTCTTGTTCCCCCACCCTCCCCAATGTGGGCACACTGCTCTCTCCTGCAACGATGTTGGCCACGCCGGCTGGGTATCTCTGGCATCGCGGCTTGCAGCAGGATCGAGGAGGCTGCCGCACAGATAGAGTGATAATCTCTGTTTTCACTGAGTGGCCTGCTCTGGCCTAATTGATTGTTATGGAAAATTGCCATCTTCGGCAATGGCAAGGCTATGAATCCTAATTATGAAAATACTTGTAATCAGGCTTGCCAACCCAAATGAATTACAATCTCACAACTAATTACAAGTTGCTGGTGTTCAATCTGTCAGAGCGTCTCCTTCGCTCCCGTAATTATTTATGCCTTATGGAACAGGGTGACCAGAGCACCTTGAAGCTTTGCTTGACAGAGAAGTATTCAAAGCACATGATCAGCATTCAAATGGCATGCAAAGGGATTCTTTTTTTTTTTTTTTTCTAGGACTCAAAACCAGTGGGGAGAACAGAACACGTCCATTGCCCCCAAGAGGGCAAAAAACCCTGTGTATTTTCACTCTGTCTTTCCATGTGCTGAGGAGAACAAGCCTCAGTGTGGGTTTTTAAATCTCTGGCAGATTTTCATGTGCATACATGTCTGTTTGTGTGCCTAAGGACACAGCAGATTGTTAAAACATTTATTCTTCGTTTTCAGTAATATATCAGGGAATTAACAAAACCGTTCAAACCAATTCGGGAAGACTCGAGACTAATGGTAGGTTTTTTTTTATTTTTTATTATTTGGCGTCTATAGTAATGTTTTCCAGAACATAAGATAAAATTGTGGTGTTTTCCATTAATCTTTCACAATGTGTGCCAGCGTTATGAATATAATTGAAAACTAATTTCTGAACTCAGACATAATTAGCATTTTAAGGAGAAACGTATAAAAGAATTATCTTAAATGAACATGCTAATTTGCCTGTAAATGAGTCACTTGTTTCACTTTGTCTAGCTATTTTGGCAGATACTATATTATGCAAGCTTTTTATGTCAGTCTTCACTGACAAGGCGCTCAAACACTTCCCAGTACTCCAAGTGGTGCCATGTTGTGAACATTCACAAACTCATAAAGAGACTCCAATTTCTCACTTTATCCTAGGTAGCAGGGCAGTAATCACCAATGTAGGCGTCTGTGTTCACCAGAGCTATAGTTCACTATTGCTGCTCTCTGTAACACGAGAAACCACAAATAAAATAAAAAATAAATAAAAATGGTGTGATGGCCCCGCTAACTGCCCCCCCTCCCTGTCTTTCTCTCCTCTAGATGTTTGCACCCCCAGTGGCCAACGGAAAGAACAGACCAATCACACTCGCCAGCAGTCAATTTAGTGTCTCAGGTAAGTCCTTAAACCCGCTCACTTAAAACATGCCTTAAAAGTGACCGTGGCATCATTATGTGGTCACCTGCTTCGCTTGCTGTGATTTGCACCGGTCGGATTGGGGAAAGTGTTTTGAGCAGAATGCACCTTTTGTAGTTGTAGCAGCGGGTATGAGAAGTCCCATGTCCTTCACGGTTCTGCCCGTGTGGGTAGTGGGAATACCGCTGGCTCTCGTGAGGGCTTTACTTCCTAGCCCAGGGACTTGTGGGCAGCCCTGCCCCAGCGCTGGTTACTTTGATCTGTCTGCTTTGCAGTCAGAGAAGGACAGGGCAGGCTGTTGCATGTCTCTCGGATTTTTCTTCTACAGCGCTCTCCCCTCCCTCCTCTTCTGGTCTCTTCTTTTTTTTATGCGTCCAAAATGGCACACCAAAGTCAAGGCTCGAGGCCGTTTCGCTTCCTTTGAACATTTTGTGCAGCTGACAACACCTCTCCGTCCACAGCCCTGGAATTTGGTCTATGAACACTGGGTACACGGACAAGGCCTGGATTGAAATATGAGTGGGCGTGAGGTGAACAGACTGCAGTGTGGGTTGTCGGCCTGGAGTAGAGTACTGAATGAACATTTACCCTCATTTTTACTCAAAGAATCGAAGCAGAGCACACGTTGGCATATTAGAATCAGAATCAGAATAGTATTTATTGTCAAGTAGGTTTACACCTACCTGGAATTTGTTCTGGTGTATAGGTGCATACAGTGAACATAAAACATACAAGCACAATAAGTACTACACAAACACAATAAGTACTACAATACAAAAAGCAGGTTACACATGGTTGCAAGCTTTGTTTCCTCACGGTTTACTGATTTATAATGGCTCAGTCAGAGAAAGCCCATGGGAGGGCCTTGTTCCATGTATTGCTGTTTTTATGAACTGATCTGTTGTTGACATGGTCCCCAAGAGAAATAATCTTTGAGCGCTCACGTCGGGTTTATTGTTTATATTGTCAGGGGCATGAATGCACAGGTCCTCGTGCCCACAGTCTCCCCTTTTGCACTTGTGAATGAGGTTTAGGCCGGCACAAGTCACTGTTAGTAGAAGGAGCAATTCAATTAGAAGCACAATTGCTTACCACCTCCTGGAAAGATTTCATTTTGCGCTCTCTTAATCCCATTGTGGTTGACCTGTATTATTTGAAGGTGTGAAATTTACACCCTAATTTCTTGGCATGCTCCCTGGAATACCATTCAGGGCAAGCATTTGGGGAGCTGAGACCTCCCCCCCTACACACACACACACACACACACACACACAAAAAGGCTTATGGATTTAAAAAGGGTACCCCCCACCCCATTTGGAGTGTGAAACACTCCGCCCCCAACACAACAGAGCCCCTATTCCCCTACTGACCAGCAGGAAACGGCTCGCCGATGACCCCATCCCCTCTGCCGCCGCTCGCAGGCCCAGCATGCGGCCAGTGCCGTCGTGTGGGAAGACAGTGAGCAGGATCGCTAGCTGCCCCGCCTCAGCTGGGGGAAGGCTCAGTTGAGATCCACAGCCAGGGCAGGCCAAAGAGAGCCGGAGGTGTCTCTTCCAAACATGCTTGTAGGATGTTGGACTTGTTGCGGATTGTTTGTTGCTAAAGTGTCGGGTGGTTTGGGACGTATGCATATTGATTTGGACAAGTGAAGAATTTCGGAGTTTAAATTTGGATGCAGCAGATCACATCTTACAACTCGTTAAAAGGGGAGACATTTCTCTGAGGTGTCTGCATAGTATGTAAAGTAGATAACACACACCGCTTGCCCTGTAATGTTCAAAGAGAGACACAAAAAAAACTAGTAAGGGCTAAGAAGAGGAGAGCAAAGACAAAGCAAAGTGGGTCACAGGAAAAAAAGTGATGTCAGACAAGGAGGGGGAAAAAAAAAAAAAGCAAGCAAGTCTGGTCTCTGCCTGTGATGTCACAGCCTATCCATTAGGAGGTGTAACCGTGCGGGAACGGCCCCCGAGATGCCCCAACCTGGGCTGCAGCGGCCTTCCAGTCTGCATCTGTCCCAGACAAAAGTACTCAGAGGGGTGCTAATTGTGTTCGGCGTTGCCTCTCCCCCGCCCCCTGCCTCACTGCGCTCTGGGCCTTGTGGCCCGGAGCGAGCAGTAGGAGCGGAGCAGAGGGAGCGGAGGGAGCTGGGGTTTGAGTTAGGGATGGAGCTGTGGCTACGCGGGAGCACTCACACCATGATGGCTTTGCCAGGCGTCCCCTCGCTCACCTCCGCAGCTGCCGTTCCTGTCACCCGCTGAGGACAGGCCCATTTCCCCACCATCACACCTCTCTTTCTTTCTCTCTCTCTCCCGCTCCCTCCCTCTCCCTCTCCCTCTCCCTCTCTCTCTCTCTCTCCCACTCCCTCTCTCTCTCCCTCTCACACTCACACACACAAACACATACAGTCACACTCTCGGGCGCATACTCTCTAAAGAGACTCAACACCTTCTGGATGACCTGGCACCCGTTGTCTTGTTTTTAATAAACGCTCCAGCTTGAAGATCTGACTTCAGAGCTATGGCAAAATGAAACTAAGTTTCAGTTATGTTTGACAGCTTTTAGGAATGACTAATGGCCCCATTTCTCTTTTTTTTTACATTTTTCTACATGACAAATATGGTCATAATTTTGCTTATAGGTGAAGGTAAATAGATTATCCTGAAATGATTCTGGATCCCATAATCTTTTGTGTGTTTTAAAAATGAATTGTAATCAGTGGCTGTAAACAGCACATGGCTGGCTCCAGATTGTTAGTTGTTTTTTCCCCCTTCTTAAACCTGAATGCACATATTAGCAATTAATAATGCATGCACTAACACAGGGTCTTGGGGAGTGCTGTTGACCTGAAAGCAAGGATTGATGCATTAGTGCTACCAAATAGTGCTTAATTACAAGTCTGTTACCCAAAAAAACACATGTTCCCATCATCATACACCACATAGGTCTTCTTTGTAGTGACGAGTACAGCAGAAATACCACCTAGTTCCTACAGTAATTTAACCCTACTACTAAGCTCCAGGGATTTTTTTTCCCGAGTATTCAAACAAAGCGGTGTCAAATCCCCATTGACAGATTTTCTTGTTTTGCCTGTGCTGTGTTGTAGCTGTCCTGGTTTCTCCACAGAGGAACACAGAATGTCAGTCTCCGCAGCCTGTGTGACTCTATACCTGGCTTAAGTGCCTTCTGATGGAGGAGCTGCTCAAAGAGCCAGTGCATCCTTTTTTTTTTTCTTTTTATCTGCCCCCGTCTCCGGTTTCAAACGCCGAGACAGCCGTCATCCAACAGCAGGATTAACGTATCGGAACGAGCATCTAGAATTTAAGCAAGGATCGTATTGAATGGCCGAAGCCAGCCAGATAGTCTGATGCCCTGAGCCAGGCCCTGCCGTAGTTGTCATAGTCATAGTGTGTGTGTGTGTGTGTGTGTGTGTGTGTGTGTGTGTGTGTGTGTTTGTGTTTGTGTGTGTGTTTGTGCATGTGCTTTGTCGCAGAGATGCGGCCTCTCGTTTCTCTGACAATAACTCAGTAAAGCGGAGAGCTTCCTCTCCTTCCCCACCCCCCTCGCCTCCCGCTCGCCGCGTCGCTGGAGGAGGCTCTATAGATCACCGCTGTCAGGGCGCATGTCGCCTGCCTGCTCTGCTCCACTAGCTTCATCACTCTTTCTCTCTCACTCTTTCTCTCTCTCTCTCACTCTCTCGCTCACACACACACACTTGCGCTTCTCAGCCGCTGTGCATTCTGGAGACCACAACCAACCAACCGCCTCCCCCCTCCCTCTCCTCTGCCTTGTCCCCTCACACATTTTTAATTAGACCCCCCAAAAAAAAAAACGAAAGGATCTATGAATATTCATAGACCGTCCACATTAATATGCACAATTATGCAAATCAGGATGCAATTAAGCTGTGTGTCTCCAGAGAGCTTTGGTAGCATTAACGCGGAAGACAGGAGTGAAGGGAATGGGTTATTAGGAGCTTTCTGCTCTGCCGCTCTTTAAAACGCTTGCGTTCTCTGCCATGGTCTTTTGAAAAACCGACAAATATAAATAAATAAAGAAGGAAAAGATATGTTTTGCCAAGTTGATTGACATGATTGCGGCTTGGCAGAAACTGCGCAGCATTTGTCTTATGTGGGCAACGGGGGCTAAGTGGATGGATGGCGATCAGTCGGAGCCAATGCTGAAGCTCCGCTTGATTTGTGCTTTCTCGGGGATGCCCAGACCGATCCAATGTCCTCTGATAGGCTTGGGATGTTGGTGCCTGCAGAAAGACTTGTGTATTGGTTTCAAGCCCCCAGCCTCAGATACATAACAATGACTTGGCTTGGGTTCAGAGAGAGCTTGTGATCTGAACGAGAGAAGTACTGTGTGTGTGTGTGTGTGTGTGTGTGTGTGTTTGTGAGGGACAGAGGGGGGAGGGGGCAAGCGAAGCATGGCTGTATGTGGTTTATGTATTTCTACTAACTGACAGTACCATGTACTTGTCATATTTTTTTAAATATTTTATCCAGAGATCATTTTTCTCCATCCATTCCTCATATTGTGTGGTTGTGTGTGTGTGTGTGTGTGTGTGTTCCAGGTTTGGATGAGCGCAGCAGTTCTGGTTCCTGGGGCCCAGGAGAACAGAGCCCCGCCTTCAGTCAGGGACGGGTAAGTGTGACCCGGAAGCTCTTCCTATTCCTCCCCATTCAGAAAAGGTCCAGGTCTCCCACTCCCATAGTCTAGTGCCGTTTTTCTTTTCTTATATGAATGGCGCCGCTCGGTGCAGCTTCACTCAGCTTAGCCTGTTGACCAAACACAGCCTGGATTTGCATTTCCATGCATCAGGGTCTACTCACTTGAGAGGGTGTCTGAAGGGATAACGGCCGCCACAACGTCCCGACATACAAAAATATTTGACGAAGTGGAGGCAAAAGAACTCCACGGCTCAAAGCGTGACATTAGTTTCCTCCGTTTATACCCCACTTGCCATACTTGTATTTAGGTATGTAGGACATTAGCACACAAAGGAACTACTTTGTTTAGTCGAACATGTTTAATTCCCAAGCAAGCATTTCTGTCTTTAGTCAAAGATAACGGATGTTGCTTGTTTAAAATTGATTCCATTATATCTAAGCTTGAATCCTTGCTAACAGAAATGTTAGCTGTTTCTAATTCTATTTGTCAGATGTTTATACCACAATGAGTGAAATATGTTTTATTTTGTTAATTCAGTGTTTCCTTAAACACACCCACTGTGGTAGAAATGACTCACCAGATTCAACTTTTTCAACTGGATCTGCTTCATACGTGTCTTGATATACAAAAATGCAGGCACACTATGGCAAGTGCTGAATGATGACTGAGATGATCAGAAAAGAGATTGTGTCCTCGACGTCATTCTGCGCATTCGGTAGTGGACCCGGCATGGTTTGGCTGCTCAGTAGAATGAGCGCGCTGCAGTTTGGGGACTTTCACCTTGTAATGGAAATGCAAATTAGCTTGGCACAGCCTGGCTCGGCTCGACACTGCAAAAGTGCCAATGGTAAAACCCCAATAGATATGTCCAAAAATAGTTTCTTTTTTTGCATAACCTATTCTGCAAGTTATATCCTGCAACTGCATACGATTATTATCGAAGCAATGGCACTACGAGACGAGATAAATCCTGTAAGTCGTTTATTTGTCAACATCAGTAGAACGTGGTTTGGGCGAACAGAATTTCCAGAGTGAAGTGAACCCACCCTGCTAGCATTTAGAGTCGCTTCGTATCAAACAAACCCAAAAAAGGCTTTGATCGCTGATTTTTCCGATAGATCACGACCAAATTGGTCGATTACCATGATGTGTCTGACAATCAAAAATAGATGAGGAGAAGGCTTTGGAGAGCGGAGATCAAACTGAAGCTTCACGGAGACTGAAACGTGATTGGATAAAGTCGGGGCCGTGTCAGTCACCGTTTTCAAAAGGTTTCACTCTGGAACCCATTTTTTAGAAGTTTGCGTTTTTAAGCCCTGAAGTCAAAGACCAGATTTAACAAAAACTCTGTTTTCACCATTTTCGTGTGGACGGCCCCTAAAGTTAGTGGACTAGTGACCCTTCCCTTCCACCATACAAATGCATTTGTGCATTAGTCTTGTCCTTGAGGACGAATAAACTGAAGTGTCCTTTAATTTGTGAGCTGTGTAGTTTTTGTTCTCATAAATGAGTATCATGGGAGTTGTATTTTTAGTGCACAGTGCTCACATCTTCTTCTCTTCTTTCTCTCTCACTTCTCCTCTTGCTTTCTTGTGGTCCTCTCTCTCTTTCTGTCGTTCTCTCTGTCTTTGTGTGTGTCTCACTCCCACATTCTCACACTTCTTTCTCTGTCTCTTTCTCTCCTTCTCCCTGTCCCTCACTCTATCTCTCTCATTTCTCTCCCTTTCTGTATATATCTCTCCCTCTCACCTCTCTCTCTGATCTTCCTCCCTCCCTCTCTCTCTCTCTCCCTTTCCCTCATTTCTCTCCCTTTCTGTCTCTATCTCTCCCTCTCTCTCTATCTCTCTCACTCTTTCTCTCTCTCCCTTTCCCTCCTTTCTCTCCCTTTCTGTCTCTCTCTCTCTCTCTCTCTCTCTCTCTCTCTCTCTCTCTCTCTCTCTCCCTTTCTATCTCTCAGGGCTACGGCGATGGCTCCCACTACAGCGAGCATGATGGGCTCTCCTCCCCCTTCCTCAGCTCAGGGATTGCCGGTGGGTTTATCAGCCTGTGAGGTCACACTCAGCTCATCGTGAGAATCTCTGCCTGAGAGATGCCGGAATCCAGCAACTCTTAGGCAGACAGCACTGTAAATACTTACTGGAGGATGCGTTTCGAGCAAAGGCTGTGTGTGTGTGTGTGTGTGTGTGTTTGCATATAAGGGAAAGAGAGGGTTTTTGTGTGCAAGGGAAAGAGAAGGTGTGTGTGTGGGGGAATTTGTGTGTGCGAGTGAGTGAGTGTGTGTGTGTGTGTGTTAGGGACATAGGGCATGTTAAGGGCATTGAAGCAGAGAGCCTCCCTTGGGTTTGGCCTGGCCAGCAGCTTCTCGGCAGCTGAGCCGAGTGCCTTGAGCTGAGGGAGGTTTACACTTTCATAACCCCGCTCCTGCGCCCGCCCGCCCTCCTGTTTCTCACTTTCAGGCCTATTCACACACACACACACACACACACACACACACACACACACACACACACACGAAAACGCTACTTAGCCATGTAATTGTTTCATCACCTGTAGGGTTTCAGTACTGAGTACACACACTATGAGTACTAAGCCTTTGTTCTTCTGACCCTAGTCATTCTCACTCTTTGTCTTTTCCCTAAACAGGAAAGAATGAAAGGGTGCCATACAGCTCCTTTGGGGGACAGGTAAGACCATGAAACCTGCTTCACACTTTCAGTAGGAATGAATCATTATCAACCGTTTGCCATGTAGAACTTGCCCCCTCTGTAGAATGTCTTCAAATGCCAAAATGTGTCAAAAATACATCATCATGTGTTCTGAGATGTTTTGTATTTCCCCAACGTTACATGCTCTATCGTGATTGGTGCAGCCGGGATTCCTTCCCAGTGACATAGCGATGCCCAGTCCGGACGCCATGTCCCCCTCTGGCCTGAAGTCCAGCTCCCAGTTTTATCAGTCGTATCCCAACAACCTCCGGAGGCGGCCCTCAGACGGAAACCTGGGTAAGACGCAGATGTGTTCTCGCTTATAATGTTTATTTTCATTCAGACAAAATATGTATCCAAAGAGGCCTGCATGCATGCATGCATACATTTCACCATGTCTTATTGAGATTTGAACCCATGACATGGAAGTTCCTCTATTATGCCAGCTACATTGCAATCCGTGTCTAAATGAACAGCCTGAGGAAAAGCTGTGTGGAGTGTGGTTGTGTTGTATTTTATTTAATTAGATAGTTATTTTTCTGCCATTGTGCTGGTTCAGTAAACTATGTGTCTGCGCTTTTTAAAGCTTCACATTTACTTAATTGTTTAAAAAAAAAATTTAAAAAAAAGAAGATAAGTTAGTCACTTCCTCACCAAGCCAGGGCCATTTGAGCTTTCATTTGAACAGATGTTGGTAATGCCCCCACACCAGCTCCCTCCCCCCGCATGAGCCTTTATTGTTTAGTCGTAACATCGTGGAAATGGTTTTGCTAATGTTCAACGTTTTTGTGTTTGACTCGGAGCGATGTGTAAACTAACGCCAGGATGCCACTGATGATGCAAATGAGGATTCTTTCAGTCAACAGCTTTTGTTATTACCCCCCATCCCCTCCCCTCCACACACACACCCCACTCTCACCCCCAACCCCTTCTGTACCCCCCCTCCATTCCCCATTCCCCATCTCCAAACAGACACCCAGCCCAAGAAGATGCGGAAACCCCCGGGCCTGCCTTCCTCAGTAAGTACCCTCTCCTCTGCTCTTCTCTACAGTCCACTGGCAGCTAACGCTAACGCGCTCTATGTGTTCAGCATCACTAGTTAGGTGACAAGGGGCCCTCTGCTAACACGCCGCAAGCCCTGACAGATGTAGGTTGAACAGTACGCTAGTGTCTGCTGTGTGTCTGTGTTGGTTTACCAGAAAAGAAAGACAGTAGTGCCACCCTGTTATGTTAACTTCATGAATCCCTACATAGAATGGCATCTGGCAGGCAATTATGCCACCCCCCCCCCCCCCTCCAGGTTTATGTCTTCCTGTGAAAATGGTCCTATTCAGAGAGGGTCATAAAATCGTCCTAAGATATAGTCATGTAAACCCAGTTCATATTGTCCATATTTCTCAGCCTGTGTAACTGCAAGAGGGAGGGAAAAGGTGGTTTGTGTTGGCGTTGTGCGTGGTGGTGGGGGTGTTCAGTGTTTTTGTATTGTTTGGTGTCAGCTGTGGATCAGGCATGTTTGTGTGGACAAACATACATACACACACACACACACACACACCACCACCCTCGTCTCACCACATGATGCGCCCCCACCCCCCCCCCCACTGGGGTGACCCAGTTGTGAATCAGTGTGTTCCTGAGGCCTCTTAGCCCGTCCCTAAGCCCAGATTAATGACTGGCCCTGGTCTTCCAGCCCCCCCCCCCCCCCTGCTTCTCCTCAGCCTGATCTGCATGGCGACTTCCTCCAGCTGACAATCTCTCTCTCTCTCTCTCTCTCTCTCTCTCTGCCCACCCTCTTCTCCTGCCGCTCTTCTCTCACCCTCCTCCCTCTTTATCTATCTTTTTCTCTCTCTCCCCTGCCCACCTACCCCTTCCCTCCCGCCCTCCTTCCCTCCCTCTCACCCTTCTCCATGCTGCCTCTCTCTCTGCCAACCTGCCCACCCCCCCCGGATGGGCAGACCGCTCATTCCCCCTCAGTGTAGATTTCCAAAGCTTATCCTTTATTATGTTTCTTCTCATGGTGGATATATGACTTGATTGGTGTCTTCTGTTCATCCTCAGAATAAAGTTCATCCCTATTTTGGGGTAATTTATCAAAGATCCCTCTTCCTCTCCAGAAAATTGCTAGTTTCATGCAGTTTCCATTTTTTTTTTTTTAATTTTTTTTTTTTTTTTTGCACTGCAGCTTTTCAGCAGAATTAGTAGTGAACTACTCTGTGGAAGGTCGGCCATTGTTGGAGCTTTTTGTACGCTTCCCAAAACACAACAATGGTTCCCCCACACTTCTCCAGTCAGATCCATCTCCATTTAAGAAGCGTAATAAAGAAACTCGTCCCCGTCCCCCGCCCTCTTCACAGTTTTCTATCCTCATCTTTTTCTAGTTTCATCTCCCACAGAATCATCAGCCATCAGTTTATTTTTTTTCTCATTCCTCCTTCTTTCCCTTCCCTTCATAGAGAACATCTCATCCCCCCCTCCTCCTCTCCCCTCTCTCCCCTCCTCTCCCAGCCCCTCCACCCCTCCGCTCTCTTCTGCCCAGCTGCCTGTGGAGTTGGACCTGGTCCAGGAACAGGCAGATGGCTCTGTAATTAGAAGTGCATCTCTCCATTCCCTTTCCACTTCTCCCTGTTAAATCAAATTACAGAAAAAAACGCAGTTTGCTGGATTTGCATTCTCTGCTGCTGAAGTTGTCCCCCCCCCCCCCCCCCCCCAACCTTCCTCCCAAAACCATCTCACACACACACACACACACACACACACACACTCCCTCCCTCACACATGCCAAAATGGTGAGTGATGGGCTCTCGTGTCAGGAAGCTCGGGTCTTTGCATGCCTTCCCCTCAGCTCACTCGGCAGAGGCTGAAAGGGCCCGTATTCAGCCCCTTTTATAAAGCATTTATTTATTATGTTCCCCTAATAGCTCGCCACTGAGCGAAATGTTTCGTGTAGTTAATCGGCGAGCCTTGTGCTGAATGAAGTAGACGACGACCTGGAATCGACCCCGGGACCCTTCTGCGTACTGAAATTGTTTCTTGATGCGCTTCAGGCTCGCCTCTTTGTGGGTTGTACAGAAAAGGGGGGGGGGGGGGGAGACGAGCTGAAAAGCATGCCTCTTCCACGAGACTGGGCAGTGGTCAGTTATTTGGCAAAGGCTGTTTCACTAGGGGTGTTAGAAGCTGAGGCTCAGAGCAGCAGGTAACCCAGTGGACCCGTGCCAAATCGGGGTCCGATCTGTGCCGGAGCCGGCAGCCCTGTCGGGTAGCCGTGTGCCGCCGCTCTCTCCCTTGGCACCTGGGCGAGGAGAGAGGAAGCGCTTGCTGCGCGCTGAGATTTCGGTGGCGCGTTTCCCAGCGTGGCACAGCCACCGCTCACTCCTCTTTTTTTTTTCTCTCCCTTTTGCATGGATGGATTACGCCGTGCCACTGAAAAGCAGGAGTGGCACAGACCCCTACCCACCGTACCCACTGGTGTGAACAGGAGGCAGAAATATGGTGCCCGCTTCCCAATATAGCGTCATATTGCCCCTCTCTCTCATAGCTTAGATATTGTGACTTATCGAGCAGGCTAGGACTGATCCACTTGTAACCATAACACAGACCAACACAGAGATTCACCATTAACACCATAAATCTCATATATTCATGTTCCCGTTAGGTGTATGCCTCTACATCAGGGGAGGAGTACAGTCGAGAGACAGCAGGATACCCCGGCTCCTTCTACATGCAAGGTCAGTATGCGCTCCTTTCTGTTCATCTGGAAATGTGAGGTGCTTTTTATTTGGGGTCGCATGTGGCATGCAGCTCCTAGAACTACTCAGCCTGTGCTCGAGGAAATGACCTGCCCTCTCGTGTGTGTGTGTGTGTGTGTGTGTGTGTGTGTGTCCTTTCTGTTGACAGAGGGCCTTCACCCTTCCCCTGACCTGTGGGCTTCCTCCGGAGCCCTGGGCCAACCCGGCTACTCGGCCATGCTGGGGAACTCGTCACACATCAGCCAGTCGGGCTCCTTCTCAGCCCTCAACCCCCAGGACAGAATGGTGAGGACGCGAGGCGGCGACCCCCTCCCCGGACTCGATCGCCACGCTTTTTCTTCTCCCCCTCAATCGTGCCGCCCACACGGTCCGCCCACAGGGTGTTGGTTACCATACAGTCACACAGCTGTGCTAATTATAGCTTGGAGTGGAGATGTGACGCACAGGTTGTGTAATCTGAATCAGGTTGCTGACGTGAAGAGGTCTAACCTGTGTGTGTGTGTGTGTGTGCCTCCCTCTCCCCTTCTCTCGCTCGCTCTCTCTCTCTCTCTCTCTGACTCTCCTGTACCACCCTCCTCCTCTTCATCATCCTCCTCCTCCTGCAGAAGCGGCAGCCACTGCCCCTGTCCCCGCAGAACTACCCTCTCCATGGCACTGACGTAAACGGCAGCCTGCCCTCCGGCTTCCACTCCAGCACCGGAGGCTTCAGCCACTCGGCCTCCAACAACGGCGGCGACAACGTCATCGGTACGACACTCCTCACTCCTCAGCGTCATCGCAACTTGTTTCTGCTCTCAGATGGATGTTAGAATTCAGTGTTTCTGTCTCAAGTTGGTCACTGTGTGTGTGTGTGTGTGTGTGTGTGTGTGTGTGTGGGTGTAAAGCTTGAGTTGATCAAAGTGTGTTGTGTCCCTGACAGCCAATCGAAGCACCACAACAAACAGCTCAGGGGATGAAATCGGAAAGGCTCTTGCCTCGGTGAGTGGCACAGCAGGCCTTTGTCTGTGTTGTCTTTTTATTTTTTGTATTCTTGTTTATATCTTTACTCCTAGTTTTGTTCATGTCGTCCTTCAATGGCACTTTTGTTGTACATTGCAGATTTACCCATCAGACCACAACAGCAACAACTTCCCTTCAACACCTTCCACTCCTGTTGGCTCTCCTCAAGGCATTGCAGGTACAGCTCCCCCCCCCCCCCCCCCCCCCCCACTCCTCAGAGACCGGGCCTTTAGCAGTTCACTGCTGTTGCATGGTCACACACATGCCACAAGATGTGCTGGATTATTGATGCTAAATCTGCAAACAAAGTGTTGTGCTGGATGGAAAGATGGGGCTTTTTCATGTGAAAGCCCAGTTGTGAGTCTTGAGAGAAGCGCAAGAAAGCGCTACAGCACCACCTACTGGCCTGGGTGAGGTCTGTAAAAGGCTGTAAAAAAGCTCACTTGGAGGGTTCTGTGTATTTCACACTTTTTTTTTTTTTCTTTCTCTCTTTTGCAGGTGCATCACAGTGGCCAAGACCCAGTGGTCCGACCGCCCTATCGCCAAACTATGACGGAGGACTGCACGCCCTGGTACCCTTACAGCACGCACTTTCACTTCTCTCTCTTCCCTGGCAGACTTCCTAAAAGGCTGCATCCCCTTGTCTTCCTCCCACTATTCCCTCATGATAATTCATTCCACTTCAAGAATGTTTTCTCCCCCCCCCCCCCCTTTTTTTTATGAACCATCACAACTGACATGCCACCCTCCACCTCCCCCCTCTGAAGCAGAACAAAATGGAGGACCGCCTGGACGAGGCCATCCACGTGCTGCGCAGCCACGCTGTGGGCCAGGGCCCCGGCCAAGGTCACACGGGGGGTCACTCGGACATGCACAGCCTCTCCAGTGCCATCAGCTCGCTACACAACGGAGCTCTGGCGGGGCTCCCGCAGGCCTTCGCCGCGGCCGGCCTGAGTCTCGGCAACCGGCTCGCTGCCATGGTGAGTCTTGGAGATCTACCGCCGCTCCATCCACTGGTGCTGGGGTAGCAAGCGGCCGCACGGCCAGATGGAGAGTAGTAGCGTTTACGTTTTAAAGAGGATGGAGAGCTCAAGGAGGAAGAACTGAGAATGTAGAGAGCTGGAGTGATGTGTGATGCTACCTCACCAAAGCACAATTGTGGTGACCTTATGTGAATATTTCAAGTTTGTTTACTTTGACTTTTGAAGACGGTGCAAGGAAAGAAAAGAAGCTGGCATCATGTGCACAATTGACATTACGTATGGTGGATGTTTTTAAAGTGGTTACGTTTTTGTATTGACAATGAATGAATTAATGTTTTTGCCTAAAACTGTGTATGTTTAAGTATAGTTATGTAACCGCTGTCTGTACACCACAGTTGTAGTTATGAATAAAACCACCGGTTCTACTTTTAAAAGAAATGTTGGGTGTGCTGCTTTAGATTGTAGCGCTTATTCGCTCTCCTTTCCTGTCAGGGTGGAGGGCACCATGAAGAGCCCACAGGCCTGCCTCCCAGCAACTCCTTACTGCACGGCCACCACGCCCCTGGGACCACACAGCCTGGAGGACAACCAGAGGGCTTCACCAGTGAGTCCTCTATCCTGTCTACCTCTTGCAGATCTGTGCTGTGTGTGTGCTGCTGGCAGAAGCCCTAAATAATACACACCATGACTAATAGTCTTTATACTTTACAGCTTATGCATTTAATTCTTTCTGTCTGTCCACTTGTTTTTTTTCCCCTCCCTCCCTTCCTTCCTCTCTTCAGATCTGCCAGGGAGCTTAGCCCGCTCCACCCACTCCACCCACTCCACCCACTCCTCAAACAGCTCGGACATCAAGAGAGAGGACAAGGAGGACGACGAGAACTCCTCCATAGCAGACAAGTCTGAGGACGAGAAGAAGGAGAGCAAAGCAGCCCGCCACCGAGCGAGGTAGAAGGATTTGCTTTTGGACTTTTTATATGATAACATTTGCCCAAGGACAGCGTAACCTGTTCCTGTCTACCGTGACTCTGGTGGATGAATGTAAAAAATGTCTCATGTGGCTAAAAATGTTGCTTGAATTTCTAAATGCACCCCCAGCCAATGATGGGATGGGAGTTTGTTGTGTTTGGGTGTAGATGAGGTTAGCCAAATACTATCCTGTATCCTGTGATTGTCATTTGCATGGTTTGAAGCGGCGTTACGTTATGTCAGTGGACAGCCATCACCCTGGCACATCTCAGGCGTCCGTCCCCACCGGCTCTCACCATGATGTTGCCCCCCCCTCCCCCTCCCCAACTGTGATTATTATTTTCAGAAAGGATGCGTTAACCCTCCAGCTGTTCTCAGCTGTTTCAGACCTAGCAGACGAGTAAGTTACCCACCTCCCCTGAGAATGTGCTCATGTCCCTGATTCCTCCCCCCCCCCCTCAGGAAGGCTTACCTCGTACATCATTAACCTCACCTTCCTTTACCTGGGGAGTCTGAAGTAAAAGTAAAGAGACACCCTTAAAAGCTGAGCACATAGCCACTGATCATAAGAACACATTTTCAAAATAAACAAAGAATTGTTTCAAGTTCAAAGTGAGGAGGTTCTACTTAGTCAACTGCAAATATACAAATTATTACCAAAAACAAATGTCTACCAGAAGCTTATCGTGCGTCAGGATGTCTCTCTGCAGTTTTATTTTGGCATGATGTGGTCTCGGTAGTTCTGCAGTGCGGAGTGGATGCATTTGGAATTGTTGCATTCACATAGTCTGGTCACGTTATGTCTCACTGACTATTTTGTAATTGATGTATTCTACAAAGATTCAAGCCAAGCAGAGTACATACAGCAGTCAACCTTCAGCTTGTTCACATGCAAGTCTCTCTTCTTTGCCCACCCCCACCCCCCCACACACAGTCTAGAGAAAGACGAAGAAGAGGAGGACGATGAGGACCTTCCTCCTGAGTTAAAGCTGGAGCGCGAGAAGGAGCGCCGAGTGGCCAACAACGCCCGCGAGCGTCTGCGCGTGCGCGACATCAACGAGGCCTTCAAGGAGCTGGGCCGCATGTGCCAGCTGCACCTCAACAATGAAAAACCTCAGACCAAACTGCTCATACTCCACCAGGCTGTCAACGTCATACTCAACCTGGAGCAGCAAGTGCGAGGTGCAGTAATGCCAGTGTCTTCAAAAGCTCTCTTCTATGAAAAGCTTATTATATGTTTTTATAGACAGAAAAAGGTAGCACTTTATTTGGAATTATCTCTCATGTATATAAATAATTTAATTTGGCCAGTGTCATTGCCAGTCCAACATTAGGTGTATGTATATTTCAATAGTCATGGTCCAATGATACCTTAAGCCAATATTGGATATGCATATTGGATAGTGTGTTACATGCTTGCATCTAAACATTGTCTGCTATGGACTACTCTGAAATGACATAACTAGTAGACATGGGTTATTGAATGCCATTAAATGATCGAACATGTGAAGCGCTGTGAGATTAGATGCTACTGTACAAACAGGAGAAACATGCAAAGCCAAATACTACTACAGCTGTCAAAAAGTTCTGCCAGCTAAAGCATGAATGGGTATCTCACTCGTGTGTGTGTGTGTGTGTGTGCGCGCGTGCGGGGGGTTGTCAAATGGTTCCCAGTGATTTATCAATTTTTTTGTTTGCTTTAAATGCACATCCCTACTTGCAACCATTTCATTGTACAGGGAGTACACACACTAAAAACATTTATGCCCAGCCTGTACTG
This sequence comes from Clupea harengus, assembly GCF_900700415.2. Taxonomy (NCBI): domain Eukaryota; kingdom Metazoa; phylum Chordata; class Actinopteri; order Clupeiformes; family Clupeidae; genus Clupea; species Clupea harengus. Next base: position 24,338 of record NW_024879869.1, on the reverse strand, counting down.
TGAATTACTTTGGATGAAAATAAGCAAATGTGAAGGTCATCATTGCAATCCCCCCCCCCCCCCCCCCCCCTCACATTTGTTTCAAATGTATTACGCATTTATCTGGCTGTATACAAATAAGCTTTCGTTGTCAGTGCTGACTTGGTCATAATCCCTGCTCACCTTCATAATCCCTCTCACGTTCATTCCAGCAGAGCGCAACCTGAACCCGAAAGCGGCGTGCCTGAAGCGCCGAGAGGAGGAGAAAGTGTCCGGCGTGGTGGGGGACTCTCCCATGCAGCTCTCCGGGGCGCACCCTGGCCTGGGCGGGGACGGACACAACCCCGTCAGCCACATGTAGAGCCCAGGTGAGTCCCCTGCAGCGGCCCTCAATGCCACAGCATTTATAGGAGTCATAGGACAACTCTTAGGGATAACCTCAGACTGGGAGTTTTACGATGTTTTGTCTCTTCAAACACAAAGACCAATTGGTTTTGGTTGCTGTGCTCTGCTTTGATGTTTTGAATGCGAGTGTGGTTCATTTTGGGTGTTAAATTTTGGTGTCTCTTCTCCGCAGATCTGATGGAATTTCCGTGGCTCTCAGAAGACGTGGCCTTTCTCTATTCTTCCATCGGTCCCATCATTGTGTGTGTGTGCGTGTGTGTATATACGTGTGTATGTGTATGTGTGTACGCGTGTGTGTACAAATACTGGGGTGAATGTGCATTGCCCATGAAAATTTACAAGGTGCACGTTCACACACGCCCATTTTGTCTGCACACACGCCTACTGCCAAAACTGACACAGCCTATTTGCCACACTCCTGACCATCTGTACCAGCGCAAATGTGAAGAACATTTCTCTTGTATACTCATTTATTTTCTTTGTTTTGTATGCTTATGTTCTTTGGCTTCCACATTAGGATGGAGCACTGGAGTAGTTGTCCTTTTTCCGCAAAGGACAATATTTTCACTGCCGAGAGGTACTCTGAACGAGAGACACCTAACAAAAAAAAGTCAAAATTTAATCAAGGATTTGTGCCTACTTGTTATGTTTTATATATATATATATATATATACATACATATATATATATGAGACATTGAAGCAAATTGCTTTCATGCGTGGAACAAATTTTGTTTAGCAATTGCTCGTGTGATGAGCAAGTTTTATGTAGTGCGTCATTCCCAACCTAAAGGTACAGTCTTACTTGTGTTGTGTAACCAAAGGCATATGACACCTCAGCTGTGCTGGAGGCTGTGATTGTCTCGAAGTGGACCCAAGCTACGTGGCTAAGGGGGGGTCATGCGTAGGTTAGCCAACACTGGGATGAGGGTAAACCTGCTAGCTTGCTCACGAGCTGTCGAAGTGGTAGAAGACGGAAGTGTCCATCCACAGTGCAACAGACTTCATTGGTCCAGTTGGATGAGGATCCATCAACCTGAGGTCAATGCACAGTGTTTAGTCTGAGATGGCAGTGCAGAGTTTTCATAGCACAAACGCTGCATGGTTCTATCAGCCCATCTCGTATACTGCCCCCCCCTCCCCCTCGACCTGGACGATTGGTTGATGATATCACACAGCTCTGTGTTTGGCATTGGATCAACTCAAGTCTGTCAGACTGAATTCTTGTTTGTCTTCTCCCTGGCTGCCACCTGGTGGAGAAGTTGCCTCTCAGTTGTCTTACCCTTCCTGTCTCAGTCTCTCTTTCTCTCTCCCTCTCTCTCTCTCTCTCTCTCTCTCTCTCTCTCTCTCTCTCTCTCTCTCTCTCTTTCTCTCTCTCACTCTCCCATATGACAATATGTTCATATATGAGTTGTGTCAATTCCTGCCTGGTATGGTTGGTTTGTATAACTGCTTGGCTGGTGACTGAGGTTAGGTCAAAACACAAAAGCTGATTTATCAGCATTGCTCTTCGTGTACTGGATTCAGCAGGCTCTTTAGTTGTGTTGACATAAATATTTCCAGGAAGTAGGGACAGGTGCAGGTCATTTCACCATTACCCTTGCGTTTGCGTACTTGCAAAATCCTGAATGAATTGGAAGGTTTTTAGGCTTAACATTAGACAGAAGAGGAGGTTCCATTGCAAATGTATTGCTTTTTTCTGAGTTTAATGTACTCAAGTCCACATAATGCATACATTAAGCTATGGATGTTGGTTCAACATTCAGCAAGCAAAATTGAATATATAGGCCTATATGAATATATAAGAAAAGTATATTTTTGTTAGACTATACATTGTAGATTTTTACAAAAATGTCAAAATATTAGTTTGAAATGAAGAATATATCATAGAGGCAAGGAAGAAGAGTGTATCACAAATAAACATTAAATGACATACCTGAAAGGCTGCAAATCAAATCAGTCAGTCCTCTTTATTTGATGAGGGAGAGAGGGAGAGATGTACTTTCAGCAAGCACACTGGCTCAACCACAGAAACAGGGTTGTTCCCATTTCAAGGGGATGGTCACAACTGTCCAAGGGAGCTGGAGAGCCATGCAAAGAACTGAACTGCAAAATTTGTTTGACATACATGGCGTTTCAAGTTCTCTTGGTGTGGGAAAAGTTGGGACAAAAGCAATGCCACTGTCTGCAACTAAATTCATTGGAGATCAAAGTGTTCTTATGGAAGGGTGATGTAGCTACAAAAAGGCACTGCTTTCCCTCTGGACTTTGCCTTGCTCATACAATTATGCAACTGGTTTTGAATGTACCATTCAAATATAGATTGCCCTCATTTTGTTTTGTTTTTATTTATTTCAAGGTTGTTGTAGTTTTGTCTGCAGCATTCTTAGGGAGATAACACCGATGTGGAACTTCGGTATCCAGTAAAGTTGATGTTGGTGGAAGATTTTTGCGGAAATTAGGTGATACAACAGTGTTATCTGCGGCAATTGTTATGCTCCTTTAAGAAATATGAAATACCACAGACTTGTGTTGCAGTCTTCGTGTTGCAAACGAAACATATCACATCACCATTTTTTGAACTGGGAGGGGAGGGGAGGGGAAAGGGGGGAAATCTTTCAATATTAAGAGTGGCCTTTTCATTCTCAAGACGAAACTGGTCGTATTTGGAGAGTGAAGACTTACCAGTGCCTAAACTTAAAATTTTCTTTCATTTGTAAAACATTTTCCCTCTGTCTATTTTTAACAGCATAACATTGTATGTGTTGCTGTGGTAAGAGGTACATCCCAATTTTATTTTTATTTTCCCATTTCACGCTTTTGGGGAAAATATGAAATGGAATCATTTACATTTTTCAATGTATCTAATGAAACATTTAACATGTGTAAATGTCTTTTTTTTTTTTTTTAGTTTGGTATGATCTTTTACCTATGTCAATACCGTGGGGAAAATTTGTCAGGTTCAGTTTCTTTTTGTTTTTGTTTTTAACCCCCACTTCTTTCTTTATCCCCACTTTATGTTTTCCTTCTTTTTCTACTTTGTCATTTCTATGCCTCTTGACGCTACTGGGCTGCAAGACCTGGGGGTCTTTAGCTCTGTGTTCTGTGAAGCACCTCAAAAGGTAAAACTTTGATGGTAGAAGGGGCCTCTTTCTTTTTTTAAAAATCATCTGAACTGGAGCATCTCTTTTATACTATACTGTCAGCAAAATTCCTCCCTTAAATCTGTAGAATAGTCTGCAATGATGTTTTTTTTTGTTCTCTCCCCTGAAATATCCTTATGATGTCTGCTTTGACATTGTCCACATTTTCAGCATCTCTGTAAGTCAGAGCTTTGAGTGGCGTTTAATAGTATCCGATTGTACGAGGCAATGTTTTTTGCATTTCACTTCAATATTTGTTCTTTTGTAAGGTGATACTTGCTGAAGGTGATAGCAGATCATTTGTCCTGATAAATGGACTGAATTATATTCACAGAAGTTGAATGATAAAATGTACCATGTGCAAGTATGCTAAGGTCCTGGGCTGGAGAAGGAATGAGTGGTCTAGCAGTCTCCATCATAGTACAGATGTACCTTTCAGAACCATGCATCTTACACCTGCAGTACAGACATGAACAATACTGCTGTTGTGTCTTCAGAGTGCCTCCAGTTTAGGTATTTTTTTGTTTTGTTTTGTTTTTTGTTTGTTTTTTTGTTATCATTTTGTTTTATATATAAATATATATATAAAGTAGGTATTGAGAACTGTCGTGTATATAACAGTAATGTAGCAATAAATGTGCCATTTTTAATGACAGAAATATACCTTTTTTCAATGTCCGGCTTTGAATCTTGTATACTTCAAAAAAGAATAAAATCAATTGAAACGTTGTAATAAAAGTTTTATCATAGCTTTATAGCATTTTATTGTCTCTGCATACTTGCTTCAAGTGAAAAATATGCACAGTTAAAGATGACCCACTTAGTGAAAGTTGATGTTAGGTTGTCAGTATTTAGGCAACATGAAAACTCATCCGTTTAAGTCTATAGGTCTATGTGAAACGAGCCATAGCCTAATTACATAGCCTACACTTTCTATTTATACATAGAACATGGATACAAGATGACTGCAAATCTTATGGGCGGCAACAGTGTAACATTGATATTTTAATCCGGCCATAAAATGGGCACCTTTGGGTCCTAAAACTATTTACCATCAGCCATATTAACAGAGCTCTGAGCCATCGACAAAATGCAAAACATATTGAACAAACTCATTGGTGCCAAGTATATTGCTATTGCGAGAGCTTGGTGAGTCAACTTAATGTGCTATCAAGACGTTTTTATTCCGTAGCTAACTGAACCGATTTAGATAATTTATCCTAGCAGGCTAAATTGGCAAACCTGGGAGTGCAATGTTTACAAATTGGATTGAAAAAAGGCAAAGCTCCTAATATGATAAACAAACTATGCTAATGAAATAGTTTAGGTTTTGTCCTCAGTTGCTACTGAACCATATTCCCTTTGGTCAGTCACTTTCTCGCACCAACTGTATTGCAAGTCATCTAGCGTACAGCGAGTAAGTGACTGAGTATTCGCCAGGGTTTGTCTACAAGTCAAGCTAGCTATTGTATTGTAGACCTTGTATTTAACGTCAGCTATCTAGCTAGTGGTTTATGACCATTTTGTGGTAAAACGAGCAAATTAAAGTAGATTACATGTTTCTTAGAAATGACACACCTTAGTATATAAACAAGTTATACAGATCGCGCTGTTTTGCTAAATACAACCTTGATCAACGTGAACTCAAGAGCACCTCTACTGTGACTGTTAACTTGGCTCTGATTTCATTTGTCAAGGGTTCCCACGATGGTTGGTTGGGGCACAGTTGGTGGAGTGGCTTTAGTTCACTTCACTGATTGGAGATTGATTCTGGACTATGTCCCCTACATAAATGGCAAATTCAAGAAGGAAGAATAGCTTTTCCACGCAATAAAGCATGGGTACGTGAGTGGACATTGGTTGTTGTTTTTCAATTCTTCAATATTTCTTCCTTCTGACATCAATGACCTTATGAAAGGGTAGAAGTTTTATATAGCAGACAGAAGATGGCGCCATATCCACAAAATAGGTTAAGAGAATACCTGTATGTGTAGAGTATGCAAGTCGACCGGAAGTTCGCATTTTAACGCTTCTTTGGCAGTAGTCCAGAAGGCGAGGTGATCTCTGATAGTCCATCCTATTGTCTTTTCCTTACCACTTTTCCTTGACCTCGTGGAAAACTTTATGAGGTCAAGGAAAGACGTGAAGTAGAATTCATAAGGACTCAGGAAAAGACAACCATGGTGCTATGAGAATCCAAGAGCCCTGTTCGGAGTCTTTTCTGCTTCAGAAGGTTCCTTACTGAGTGAAATGACACGGAATGATCTAAGTGGCATCCATGATGAGAGCTGGTTGAATTCTCTGGGAGAGGAATTACAGATTAGGAGAGGAGCTTCAATGCATTCTTTCGTATCTCCATTAGCCTAGGGTACACTGGAGCATCCTTTATGAAAGGAAAGGAGATAGTACCGCCTCGCAATTCCTTTGCGACAGCAACCACCGATCAACATCAACAGACCTCTGTGAAGCTGGTCCCCCATGTCATCAGAAAACTAATAAAAGTGTTGCTGTTCGTTTGTGCCGTAAAAAAAAAAAAATCGTTTTTAAGAAATAAAAAGTAATGGAAGTAACTTTACATTTTCTGGCCAGTGACTTAAAAAATATTTTAAAAGCCTATCAGCACAAATTATTGTTTTCAATTTTAAAGGAAAGGCAATACTTGCTGCACAAGTTAATTAGTTTGAATCTATTCATTTTTACATTTAAACCATACTGTCTTTTAAAAGTACAGGCGGAAAAGTGGTGGAATATTATTGAATAAAATGTCATTTTTATTTTTTAAATGGTAACGTTTGATATGGTAGTCATCAAGCAATGGTGGCAAATCTGTTCTGGGTCTCAAAATCCCCTTTTAATGTAATTCTATGCAAATTCATAAGGCTTCAACATCAATGGGTAAACAAGGAAAGGACACTCCATGTCCAATAGCTGCTCAGCAGGAGATAGGAAGAAACCCAGGGTGCACAAAGACGCTAAAACACAAGGGCATTTACAAATTACACTGACTCCACATCACTAACTAAAAATACACATAGACATTAACATAAGAAGGGAAACACCAAACTCAAAATTAGAACACTAAACTGAATTTGCAGATGTAAACATTCTACACTACAAACATTGGGAGTACGTCACATAAGAAGCACAACATAGAAGTACGGGCGATCACTCCCACTATATGCCACGGTGTTCACCATCGACCATTGCCTGCAGCACCAGGTCTGTAAGGTGTGCCAGGAGTTGATGCTGCCGCTGTGACCTTGTAGACTCCTGTACTGCCGTCTGGTAAGCCCATAGGACCAGGGGCAGATGTTGTTCCCAGTCTTGGAACTGGTGGCTGATCTGGATGACCATTAAAGTGATCGACTAGTCTGTCACTCAGGGGACGCCACGGGGTAGTCAGAGACTTTTTGAGGCCCAGCTGCCGTCAAACCTCGCTGAACCCGCCAGCCCAGAAGTTCTGCCCCGGGTCGCTTTGCAGCTCTTCAGGCGCACTGAAATGGCAGAACATTACGTTGATCAGGCATTCAGCATTGTTGTGCACTCCCACTCTGAATACACCACCACGTCTGGTCTCATAGCAGTCACAACATTACACTTGAACTTGAAGTTGCCTTCCAACATCAGCCAGCAATTTTCAATTCTGTGCTTTGCCCCATTTGCCAGCACTTTTTGTACATCCTTGGTGTCCACTTTTATGCACCTCTCGCACAAAAGAAATTCTACCCTCCCTGTCATTAACTTCAACAAAAGTATCTTCAAGCAAATACCAATCATTTTATAACCTGATGATGTCTCCATGTGTAGTGACCCTGAGTCAAGCTAGTTGCCATCCATTGCCCTTGTTTTGCCTGTGAAGTCGCAGTTGCTCGTCTAGATGTAATATTAGCCCGGAAAAAACGTTCCTAACTGATAATATTCAAACTATTGGGAAAGAATTCGGTAGCTGTAGCAGGTGCATTTAACAAAATAAAGTGTGAGTGAAACGACACCAGTAGAAAACCAAGGAAAACCATAGAAGGAAATATTTGACCAGTTTTTATCTATCTTTGCCTCACTATACTGCCATTGCCCTCATGCATCGTCCTCATAGGGGCCAGGGCCTTGATGTCCACAGGCCGCTGACGGCCCATGATGCAACAAACAGAACCTTGTCCCTGATGGGTCCGACACTCCAGTGCTGCATTTCTTCTCAGTTTATCACAGGATCAAAGGATGGAGGCCTTCATCCCACCTTTCGGCTTTCCCCTCCAAAATGTTAACTCTCAAAGCCATCCTTCAGTCTCTGCAAGCAGGAGACAGGTTCACAACGATAGGTCTAAAAGATGTGGATTTCCACATTCCCATTCTCCCAGCCCATCTTCAATAACTCAGATTTGGTTTTCCAGGTTTTATTTTTTGGCCTTTCTCTTGCCCCTCGCACTTTAACTAAATGCATGGCAGCTGAATTGGCACCCCTTCAGGAATCCAAATTCTGGGTTATTTGGACGATTGGCTGTTATATGCAGCTTCAGAAAACCAAGCATGGGTCCACACAGGAATTATCTCAAATCACCTTTTAAGAGCTGGGGCTGGCAATAAATGGAGAAAAGAGCTGCCTAGTTCCCAGCAAGTCTACTCATTTCGTGGGTCTAGTAATGGATTCCACCTTGATGAAGAGCGTGTGACATCCCTTCTACACACAATTTCATTTTTCAAGCAGAGAAAACGAGTGCCAGTGGCCTCTCAGCTGCAGGAGCTCATGCCGTCCCTCTGGGGCTACTACACATGAGACAAATTCAACGTTGGTACATCCAACACAAACGAGACAAGAACAGGCAGATAACTGTCTCCGCAGGGTGTTGTAAAGCAGTCCAGTGGTGGCACACAACATTATAGGGCACAACAGGAGTGTCATAGGGCATGATCCATCGCCTGATGACTCTGACAAACGATGCCTCCTTAACTGGCTGGGGAGCAGTCCTCAACCGGCAAGGAGTTCATGGAGTGTGGACCTCACCATGGACAACAGCGCATATAAACACATAAGTTACCTCTCCAACATTTCCTTCCAGTCCTGAAAGGACAGCGTGCTCTTTTATAAGGACCAACAACACAAGTGGTTGCACAGATAAACCGGCAAAGGGGGCTGAGGTCATTAGCCTTGCACCAGATTGCCATAGGGTTTTGAGCAAGGTTCACCAAGAGAAGGCAAGTGTGTTCTCAATAGCACCCAGGTGGCCTCACAGTCACTGGTTTGCCGACCTGATGCAGTTGTTGACAGATCAACCACTGGAACTCCCACAACGGGCCAACCTTCTGGAACTCCCACAACGGCCCAACCTTCTGGAACTCCCACAACGGCCCAACCTTCTGGAACTCCCACAACGGCCCAACCTTCTGGAACTCCCACAACGGCCCAACCTTCTGGAACTCCCACAACGGCCCAACCTTCTGGAACTCCCACAACGGCCCAACCTTCTGTCCCAAGCAGACAGCACACCTGGGCACCAGACCCCTGGCCTCCTGAAGTTGTGGGTGTGTGGCCCTTGAGTGCAACCGCCTGGTAGCATCAGGTCTTTCCTCTGATGTGATTGAGGTCATTAAAGTGGCTAGGGCTCCATCCACACAGACCATACATGCTTACAAATGGGGTGTCTTCCACAACTGCTGTTTCCTCATCATCCTGCCATGTTTCAGTCATCCTGAAGCAAACTTGTTACATGGGCTTATGGTTGTGGGGAGAGCAGAATCCACACATAAAGTTTATGTGGCAGCAATCTCAGCTGGGCAGGAGAGAACATAGATCGAACTACCATGGGCAAACACCCCCTTACATCCCGTTTCATGAAAGGGGTGCGCAGATTGCAACCCCCTAGGGCTGTGTGCCATCCTGGCGTTTGGATATTGTACCTAATGCACCGATGAGTGCACCATTTCAGCTTTTGGACTCCTTAGGTCTGTTGGAACGGTCACCGAAGACAGCATTTCTTTTTGCTGTGGTTTCAGCCAAGAGAGTTGGGTAGTTGCATTTACTCAGCACAAACCCATCTTACTCAACAATCGGGCACGATTGGATCTAAAGCAGATTATTGCCTAAACCCGTTTTTTCCTGCCTAAAGTTGTGCCGTAGACACATGCTGTTCAGCTGTTACCATCTCGGCCTTTTACCCAGCAACACATTATTTTCTTGAAGCTCAGAGGTTTCACACCTTATGGCCAGTTTGGGCTCTGAGAGCCTACATCTCCCAACGCGCAGCCTTCGACAAGCTGAGCAGCTCCTTGTCTACCATAATGAAAGAGCTAGGGCCAGCCTCTCGCTAAACAAAGATCGGCTCACTGGATTGTAGAGACCGTTTCCAGGGTGTAACACCTGCTACAGGAGTAGAAGCTCACTCTACCCAGGACGTGGTTACTTCATGGGCCATGTTTTGAGGAGTTAGCCTCAACAACATATATGAGGCTGTCGGTTGGGCTGTGCCCACTACTTTCATGAGGTACTACAGGCTCAATGTCCTGTCCGACCTGTTCTGTACTAGACACCGCACGATGAGTTAATCCAGACACTTGACCATGCCTTGTATGTTTATAGTTCGTATTGGGAAATAGGTTGTTGCTGTTGCGCCTTTACTGCATTGCTGTTGCAATGTGATTCTACTGGTCATTAGGCTGCGTTCCCACTGTTGAATGGGGGGATTGGCTCATGTGAAATAGCAAGGTTAGTACAACCTTAAGGTCACCTTCACAAAATCTCAATTATTGAGTGAAGCAAAAGCAGAAGGTTACGTCACAGGTAGTGGGGGGCGGGTCTGACTGGACCCTGATATTACTTTGACATAAGCATCTAAGTCACATCACGTGATCAGTGAGGGAATCCCATAGGTCTTGGCGACCTGTTACTCAGCTCACAGAACCAAGGTTACATCTGTCGGTAGAGGATGGGTGGTAACCAGAGAATGAGTGGTAAGTCAGGAAGTAAAGAAGTAATTCTGGTCTCTGATTGGTTAAGACCTGTCACCTGACCGGTTTTAACCAATCAGAGACCAGAATTACTTCCGATTACCACCGATCGTCGGTTTACAAGTCAGTTGAGTATTAAGCCATATAACTTCACAGAATAAAAAAAAAAAGACTGTTTAAAAGTCAGGCAATCGACCCCGTTCCTCAACGAAGAAATAAAGGTCCTGATATTAGCCAAGCAAACTTATAGTGTTTTCCGTTCTGGTCAGGTCACAGGTCTTGACCAGAGACCAGAATTACTTCTTTACTTCCTGACTTACCACCCATCCTTTACCAACAACATCTTTAACCCACCGTTAGCTTCTGCTCGTGAAATTGGTGACGCATTAGCTAGGTGACTTGCTCTGTATTTTTTTGCTTTTAGCAGAGGGATAGAAACAGACAGATTTTAGAGATATAACTTAGTGGGTCTATAGTCTATACGGAGATGACATTCACATGTATTTTATTAACAGAATCGAATGCAGGGTGCAGTTATTACCACGAGTGCTGTTTTGTCAATTTTCCAAAACCCCTTTCACTCTTCAACCCTCATAGGGTTTTTAAAAAACAAACAGGAAATTCCTAAAATGCTCATCCGCAGCATACAAAATGACTTGCACACTCTATTATGTTTATTCACATAACATTGTATATCTGGGCAAAACCCAAAGTGTTTAATATCTGGCACTAATAGGCAATTAATCATCTGTTTGCAGGAGCAGGACCAGAGCCTGACTGAAGACTTTATTCTGTTTGAGATGGAAGGAATGGATGGATTGTTAAGCCAGTGGTGTTCTTACAGACATTGCAGTTTGTTGTCTGCAATTCCTTAATTGTCAATAAATAAAATAAATTATGTGTTTTAAAGTACACATAAATAAATCACATGGGTGATGCTGACCCACTTTGTATCATCGTTCTTGTAAAATGTATTGAATATTCAGTATTGAATTATTTCATAGTTTGTATTAACTATGACTGATTAAACATTTTACATGACTATGTATATCCAGCTTGAAGCTTTTAGAATTTGGTCTAAGGATGATGGCCGGTTTTGGAGCCTATACAGCCCATTCGTTGTGGTAGGTTATATTTATTTTACTTCTTTGACATGTTTGTTGTTGCCCAGAACTTTTGTCAGTTATGTTGGGGACATATCGCCACCACTTTTTGCGATCTAATCGTCCCCACCAGTTTGACAACTGAAAATAAAATCTTAGTAAAATTAGCTTCTCAGTGCTTTACCAGCAATATATAGATTGAATTCGAACTGATATACGAAAATGAAAGTATGGGCCCTTATTTGAACAGGTTTCACTCATCAGCAACCGCACAGTGAGAATGGGCGGGGATACCTATATTTGCTAATTTCATTGACACAAAGCAGGACGCAATCAAACAGAAATGGGTTGAGTATAGTGGATGTGGCAATGATGTGGCATTTTTTTTATCAGTCAATTACAATGATTCGACCATACTTCATTAACGTTCACACTGAGCACAGTAATTGTTCTACAACAAACAACTTGTTCTACGACAAATGTCTGGTCGCGAACGGAGGCGGACGTTCTTGTGAGGGAGATTTGCCCGACATGAAATAATTTAGAAGGTTCACAGAACAAATGTTGCTTTGAAGGAACTCATTTATACATGGAAGATGGTACATGGTTTGTTTGTGGACACACTTCAGCATTGGCCTAACCCACCCATGTTTGCGCTTAGAATGCCAAGTTATTAAATTAACATTGGGTCATTATGTCAAAAAGATGTCCTCCTGGCGTTGTGTGGTTTTAAACTGTGCTAACAGAGTTTCTAAAGTCTGGTGCTACCATTGCCCATTTTGGTTCAGTTTGACAAGAACAATGACAATAAAGTGTTGCATCACTAAAACGTCTAAAAACAGCCACTTTGGCCAGAGTGATCTATAGCTAACGTATAGGCTACTAGTTCATAGTCTCTAAAATAGCCTACATTATTCTTCATGAAATGATACTTGACTAACTTTCAGTGGACTATAAGATGGTTTATTATCATTAAGCTTTGCTGTGTTTGGTCGGTCACTGGCAAAGTAGCAGGCAAGTTATAGCTATGCTGAACATATGCACCAGATGTCTAGGTGCATAGATGTCTGCCTGTGGCTAACATGGTGAAATAGTCGTGTTGTAGTGCGCAGGATTTATGTTACTCTTTGGCAAAGTAGGCTATGCATAGGTGGTTGGTTTTGAATGTGTACCCTGAACCCGCACCCTCGGACCGCAGTAATCTTTGTGGTTCTCTCTTAACATCAGCACGACTCTTATAGTTTCGAAAAATAAGTTGTTTTCACTGCATAATTCTGTATCTGCTGGGTCCTAATTGACAAGAGATATTTTAATATTTTAGTTTTAAAGCACTACAAAATCCCAGTAACGTATGTTTTCTTTCTTCATGTGTATTCGGGCTACGCTTATTGTAATAGTAGAGGGAGAACGCAATAGGCCAGTGACAGGTAGGATGGCCTATGTAAAATCCCATCTGTGTCCCCAGCACTTTTTAAACCAAACTGCCGTCCGTTTCAGTGACAGTGCAGAACAGCAAGCGATATTTGAGAAAGGTTTGTAAATATTGCAGTCAACTGCTCGAGATTTCGAAAGTCTAATGGAATTAGTCATTTCAGATTATCGGATATTACCACTCTCTTACTAATAGACTTGGCTCTAATCTATTATGGGTTCCCTGGTTTCGCGGATAATGTCTTTCATTTGTCTCGTTGAAGGGGGAGGGGAATGAAAGAGGAGCGGAGAGGGGATTTAACCAACACCAAAACGGGAGAAATCAAGATAGAATGCGAGATGGAGAAAAACGAGTAAGTGGTCAGCATTTTCAATTGGGTATTTACGAGCTATTATTATTTCCATTGCTTTCTTTGTGAATGCATTTGAGCTTCGCTTTTTCCAGCTAATCAATCTAATAGTGTCAATAACCTGTTCATAAATGCAACGGCTCGCATGCACAAACTGCGGTGGCATAGTCACAGAAGCATTGTTAAACCTAACGTTAGGTGTCTTGCGAACGCAGAGAACAAATTAGATGATGTTTCGCATTTGTTGTGGATCACTGATTTTAAGTTTAGACAAAATGTTTCAGACAGGAATGGTCACATGTAAACAGAGATTCAATGAGTTATTATGTTCGAATAAATGAGGAAGGCTACGGATCCACGACGAACTGAATAGCCCGCTGGCAAGTGAATATCTTCACCGATGACAAACTTCCCTTACCACGACGTTCCGTTTTGCGATCACAACAAGCGAAAGCTGCACAGTTTTTCAGCACTTGAGTTAAAGACTTTACAACCTAGCTAATGCCTTTGACAGTTTAGCTACATTAGAATAGGATATGTTTTAAATATAAATGCATCAACGTCACTATCGCTTTACGTTCGGTCGCGGCCATTGTGAGAAGCAGCCAATGCAGGATCCAATGCATGGCACAAACGTCTGGCTCAGTCTGGAAAGGTTGGGCCGGAACACCACTAAACTTACTGTAGCGTACAGTAGGCCAGCCTATATTTCCTATGCGGACGTATCTTTCATTGCCCTCGCGAGACAAGCGAGGGGTGATGAGGCTATGAGTTACGGCGGAGCGATATCAGTGACAAAGAGATGCAGTTATTGTTGGAGACTGTTGCAGCATTGGAAAATGGCCGTGTAGTTGTTGACAGAAGCATTTAATGCGAATGATTTGCATTCCGTGCCACAAACGTTAAGACACCTAGCCCTGCTTGTTTACCATCACCATCGGAATTAAGCCGGGAGAAACATGGAAAGGAAAAGGTGGGAGTGCTCGGCTCTCCCAAAGGGCTGGAAAAGGGAAGAAGTGACCAGAAAGTCGGGTTTGTCTGCGGGGAAAAGCGATGTCTATTACTTTAGGTACTGAGAGAGGAGGACACGGTGCATCATGCCGAAGTACGGGTGCTCCTGCAGAGGGTTGGGGGGTATGGTTGTGGTTTAGGATGCATTTGCAAGGGTGACTCAGAGAAAGTTGGGGCGGGGATGTAGCCTTAATGCGGCATCAAAACAACGAGGCCAGCAGCCCACCATGTTAATTGCAAGACAAAGCTAGCCTACAAGACTTTCAAAGTCAATTACAAAGCCGACATGTTGCTTAAACGATCTAATGACCTGACGACCGTTGGATTACATGTAACAGGAATTGGAATAGTGTCTGAAATGTCATCAACTTTGCAGATATAACATTAGATGACCATGCTCAGGAATAGATGGTTGTTCTTTTTTTAGCAGAGGTGAGGAAGAGGAGGAGGAACAGAGGCGAGAAAGGGGGGAGGCGGGTCGTTTGTATAGTTTGTGGTACCGTATAATTTTACTTCTTAAACCTCATCCTGTAATATGGTGCACGTACGCGAAACTGTTGTTGCTTTCTCACCATTGCCGGTTTCAGTGGCTGGAATTTTGCATGGATTACCGGCGGAAAGCACGAATCATGTTTTATGCATTAAATCTGTTTCTTGAAATCTTCATTGCATCACATTAACAGCAAATGCACTAACCGCAAGCTCATATACGTGCTTGAATCAGCTACTCTAATTGGGTGAAGGAATAAAGAGACCCGTCGTACGCTGCTCGCAGGTTCTTTGTGAAAGAAAGATATTCATTAGGGAGGGGGGTTAGCAAATCCGACCGCTCGCCATCGCAACCCAGGTTATGACGCACGTTGCTAGTTCCGTTTTGTGGACGGCGACAGCTGCATAATGCGAAACAATGTTGCCTTTGTGGGGGTTCGAATTTGACCACTGGCACGCATTTTATGAATTGGCCCCATTCATCCAAACCTGCTCCAATGGCTTGTTGATTACCCTTAAGAAAAGTGAATAGACATTTTGCTGTCCAAAACGTGGGCCTGTAACTAAACATTATGGACATCTTGACCTAGAAGTTGGAGTTACATGCCTATTCGAAATTCAGCAAAATTAGAAAGTTCCTGCCAGTTCATTCATTTACCATAACATTACCATAAGTGGCTGTGCTCTCATTGTGTGTTAAATGCGTGCTACTGCTCTGCTGACTAACTCTAGTTTTGTGCATGCAGCGTTTTGCATCTGTGAGTTGTTTTACATGTGGTCTTGGTATCAGTCATGTGTATTTATGTGCCTGAAAGTGCTCCTGTTTATGTCTTACTGTATTGTCCTTTCACTTCTACAACACCTCACAACATGGTTTGTTACCCTTCACTCCCTCCCAGTCCAACTGGAAAGAAGTTTCGGAGCAAGCCGCAGCTGGCTCGTTACCTTGGAAACTCAATGGATCTCAGCTCCTTTGATTTCCGCACGGGTAAAATGCTCATGAGTAAACTCAACAAGAACCGACAGAGACTTCGCTATGACAACAACACTCAAACAAAGGTGTGTGTACAGGTTCAGACTAAAGATCTATCAGGATTGAACATCACAAGGTTTTTTTTTTCTATCAGCAATTCTACGTCAAAATTGTGATGCATTATACCGGTAATCCATTGGATTTCTGCGCTGACAGGACTGTGTTGTATGTTATAGGGCAAGCCTGATCTCAACACATCACTGCCAGTCAGACAAACAGCCTCCATCTTCAAACAGCCTGTCACCAAGGTTACCAACCATCCCAGCAATAAGGTCAAGACAGATCCTCAGAAGGCTATTGACCAGCCTAGACAGGTAACCTTCATTGCATACCATTAACCTGTTGTTGCTTCGAAAATGCTTTCTTGTGTGAGTATATAGAAGTAAGCAAGTAATAACCGGTTAACAGCTATGTTGTTGTATTACAAGTGTGGTCGGCAGTTGATAATATGCATGTCATTTAAGGTAAACGATCCAGTCTTTCAGGTATATCGTTTGCCAGCATAGTCATTCATGATGCCCTTAGATAGGCCACTGGGCCCTAATTTCATAGGGCAACGAGCTATGCGTTACACGTGTGCCATAATGATAGTCCACAAATGGTGCAATATCAAAGCAAGGAGTTGAAAAGTTGTTATTTGTGTGTACGCACTCAGGGCGGCAGAGTAGTGGGAAACCTTTGTGGGGCACGTGAAAAGACATATTCATTTGTGGGTGTGCCGTCATATCGATAATAATGCTGACATGTGCTGTGATGACAAACCGCTTATCAGGTGTTTTGTTCAAGTCCAAAAGACATCAGTGCATGTTATAGAAATATTTCAATGATTTAAATATGTCACGTTGAACTGATAAAAGCCCAGCACCGTTCAAATCACCAAAGGGTTATCATTTCTGTGGTCTTCACATTATTTAACATAAAGGCCCATGGGCCCAATAAACAGGCAAGAAAGCAAGCTAGGGAAGTTGTGTGGGATATAGTGGAAAGGTTTAAAGGTTAGTAGGGATGGGTAGACATTTCTTCAGGGAAAAAAGTCCCATTACCACTTTCATACAAAATATATAGGCTAATAAGATGTATTGGAATATTATACGACTTACAGGACGTGTATACCGAGCATCTGACAATGCTTTCTATGTTCTTGGCCCTCTACGTCATGAAGACATTGAATCATTATTACTATAGGCTACCTATATGATGATGGAGATTCCTGCACGACATTATCACTATTACGACTCTAGTTGTATTTGACATAAAACAGCTTGATGTAGTTGGTGCTACTAACTCAAGCAGCATTACTGAACTTGGAGAGACCCACTGTAGATGTCAACTTGTATGTTAGTTTCAGTAGCTTGTGTTGGCAACAAAAGATATTTAATGAGCAGTGAAAAGTATTTTACAGAATTATCCCATTTGTAGGCAGAGAAATTGATCTCCTTCTGACGTTAGGCCCATCTTCATTGCTACTGAAAGGCTATTTTAGAATCGTAAATGGGAGAATGACGCCTTGGATCAGTGGCCTAATCCAAGACAGTAATATGCTGTAAAATCCCCAAAATATTACTTTTCTGTCTCAGGTTTTTGTTGCGCATTAAGGCCCAGATGAATGATGACATACATAGCCATTTGGCTGCATATTTTGTTTATTTAAATGATTCGTCAATTTAGTAACTGATTGGTCCTTGTTATGCTGTCAAACTCTGTAGATATTAGATTAGATGCGCCTGCCAGACGTTGACAACCAGGATGCAGGTTCCGTTTCAAAGAAGGAAGTGGCAGAATGCCTTCCTCAAAACAACTTCCATGCAATGCCTACCTTTTTGATCATTAACACCAAAAAGAGGCGTTGGTCCACCCCCAGAGGAGCTTCGGTCTGTGCCTATGTTATGAAATGACCAACTGAATATGCCCAAGTACAACAATGTTCTTCTAAGACACTGCGGTGCACATCTATCAGATTAGGGCCCACGGAGTCTATTTGATCTGTTCTGCCCTCACCAAAGAGGACTGTGTTTTAACCCATACACTTTTCCAACAGCTTTTCTGGGAGAAGAAGCTTAGTGGGCTCAATGCGTTTGACATAGCGGAGGAGCTCGTCAAGACCATGGAGCTGCCCAAAGGCTTGCAAGGTACTGGAGACAAATTGGGCAATGGCTATTGTCTATTTAAACACAGAGACCAAGGTTCTTGTACAACAGTGATGTAGTTCTTGTACGTTTGAGGAATTGTGTCGTACCAAGAAGACTTGGGATGGGATGACTAAAAGCCTCTGCTAAATGAGCATATGTAATGTAAATGCAGGAGTGGGACCTGGATGCACAGATAAGACACTCCTGTCGGCCATAGCCAGTGCTCTGCACACCAGCACAGCCCCCATCACTGGCCAGCTGTCTGCTGCCGTGGAGAAGAACCCTGGAGTTTGGCTCAACACGTCACAGCCCCTCTGCAAGGCCTTCATCGTCACAGATGAGGACATCAGGTATGGCCATGCATCGTTTCATGCCACTGCTCGAGCGTGGTGTCTGTCACAACAGTGTGTGTGTGTGTGTCCTGTGTCGCCACCTAATATATGCACGTGTGCGTTGCTGTGTGTCATTGCGCGACAATAAAACTGGTCAGCCTTGTTTTTTTTTTACTTGCATATGGAGGTCTAGTGAACAATTGTCCCATGCATTTGACTTTTGGAGTTGGACAAATCTTGGATGTTGTATTAAGTACTAGAAAAATACTGAGCTGTGGTTTTACATCATCCAGGAAAATGAAGTATGCATGCAAGCACCCACTGTACTTGTTTATTACAGTTTGAAGGGATTGACCGGTGTCTGTTTCCATATAAATGCTCCCTTTTTCAGATCAAGTGAACTGTAAATGATTTGAGCAGACTGAAATGCATCTGACATTTTATTTGTCTGGCACATTGCTATTTTGATTTGCAGGAAGCAGGAGGAGCTGGTGTACAGCGTGAGGAAGAGGCTGGAGGAGGCGCTGATGGCCGACATGTTGGCCCATGTGGAGGAGGCCGGCAGTGAAGAAGACGCTCTGAAGGAGGACGGAAACGGAGACGACAACGCAGACGCTGTATAGCAGAGGTACAGCAGGAAAGGCTTTGGGTTTAGGGCCCAGAAAACACACAAGTATGTCTCACTGGAATTCTCTGGAAGGGAACAGGCATAAAGTTCAACATGAAACATTCTTTTTTAACATTTTAAGCAAGATTACTTTTGTAATTCCATCTTTTACAGTTTCCAAATGACAAAAAAAGAAAAGGGCTCAGAGCTAATGTTTTGGCACTCTGCACGGTCAGCACTTTGTAACAACCCCTTTGGCGAGTATCACAGCTTGTAAAAGTTTTTTGTAGCCAGCTAAGAGTCTTTCAGTTCCTGTTTGGAGGATTTTCTCCCACTCTTCCTTGAAAAAGGCTTCTAGTGCTGTGAGGGTCTTGGACCGTCTTGCATGCACTGCTCTTCTGAGGTCTATCCACAGATTTTTACGAAGATAATGATAATGATAATAATAATAATACATCACATTTATATAGCGCTTTTCAAAGTTCTCAAAGATGCTTGAAGTTGTTGACGATGACGTTTAGGTCAGTGGACTGTGAGGGTCACTTGGACCCTCCAAGTTCCTTGGAGGTGTCGCTGCACAGTAGTCACCACTCCACAGTGTGATACATCTTCCTGAAGGCCTTTTGCAGTCAAACGGGGCTTTCTAGCAATCCTACGAGCTGTTCTCTCAAAGTTGTCTTGGTCTTCCAGACCTCAACTTGACCTCCACCGTTCCTGTCAACTGCCAATTCCTAATTACATTACAACCTGAGGAAACGGCTACCTGGAAACGCTTTGCTATCTTATAGCCCTCACCTGCTTTTGTGGCCACCAAGTATTATTATAGAGAGCTAGGCAGCTGCTTAGACAAGCCCACGGCTAACGATTGTTGGGAGAAGGTTTTGAGGAGTAATTTATAAAGCTTTGCATTTTTGCATCAACTGGCCTTTCCCAATGATGATTGTGAACAAGCCATAGCCCTAACAAGCCAACTAAGGTCTGAGACGTTTGTAAAAGTTATCTGAGAGCTCAAATCTCTTGGGGTGCCAAAACGTTTTTTTTATTTAAAATAATAATAACACACTAATCTTGCATAAAATGTTAAAAAAAACAATGTTTCATCTTGAACTTTATGCCTTTTGGAAACCAGTTGATCTTTTACTCACTTAACTATTTACAGTAACAGAAATTTTGACCAGGGGTGCGCAAACTTTTGCATGACGCTGTACGTGCAGTTATTGTCTTTGTTTTAAAGTGATGTGTCTTTTGAGTGGCCATTAATTCACATTCATTGGCTTTACAGGATATATGAACAGTTTGGTCGTGGGTTCCAGTATTCATTCGTAGGACCATAACCAGATTCCCACCACCTCTAACAGTCCCGACCATCACCTCACCTGCTACCACTGAAAAGTACAGAAAGCCTCCATCACTTGTGTACACGGAGTCCCCTATCTCCATGGATGGCGGCTGGTTCAGCTCTGAAACTTTGATTAGTGCATTTGTAATCTTTGCCCTGAACAAAACAAACCGTTTCAACAATGGCTTGTTAGAGGAAAACTACACTATACGGTCAGCTAAATACAGTATTTCTATTCAGGACTCATGCAGATTGAATCCTGTCGGTAGGCATTCATTTTGTGACAATCATGTCAATGCCGTATCACTTTGTAAAAATTGACCTGAGAGATATTGCAGCCTTGTTTGCTCAAGGAATGATGCACAAGTGTTACTGTGGTAAGAAGATGTGTTGTTGGGTCTAGGGAAATGGTATTATGGGATGGACTGGTTTGTTTTCTGATGCTGTTTCTCAGAGCACTAAAAGTGACTTGAGAGGGAACAAGGTTATGTGACACCTGCACTCTAAATTTCATAGATGTTTTGTTTTTTGAAAAAGACAAGATTGTTTGAATTGTGACTTTTAAAGTGTTATTGCTTTTGTTGTTGTCGTTTATTTGTCTGTTGTTTTTAGAGAGCATTAAGATTTTTGTAATGTGAACAGTGTCCTTCATCTTTCTCATGATGATGATGATGACCAAAGAGGGGCCATGAAATTTCACTCATCCTACACTGCCCCTAAGGTCATGTGAACTTTGACCTCTCTCAGTTTGACAATAGCTCGGTCAGAAGATTGAGCTGGTTATCCTGGGATATGTTACACGGTTTTATTTTCTCTCTTTTGAACAGCTCTTGTCTGTGAAGTACTGTTAAGATTTCCATTGCCCCTCAACAAGTACACCCATATAAATGACAGAAAAAAATAGGTTTGTTTTTCTACCCTTTCTTGAGAAATATGAGTAAACTTGACATTTAGTGCCATCTTTGTTCTTTTCTAGAAAATGATTTGAATTGTCACTGGTGCTGCCTCCTTTCCACCCTCCCTCAGTGAACCATAATGTGCGCTGGAGAAAAACAGATGAGTGATGAATCCTCTCGCGAGTGAGGACGTTCATAGCATCATCAGGGGTTGCCTGCAGCCTCACTCTTCTAGAACACCCTTTGGTTTCTTACAATATGAAAGGGTTACTGTTTTTACTTTAACAGACTGACTGTTGATTTGAATACATGGTTTACAGATTAAAATTCAGCTCTATGTGAAGTTGTGTATTGAGTTATTTCTGTGTGATGATGTGTAATGGTGTGTTTTTCACGTCCACATGTTTGCTCTTCATTAACACTCACAGTGACTGACAAATGATCAATGAGAGTTTTAGTCATTTGATTGCTGTTTTGGCCGCCTAGACTTGAGTGTTTCCATGACGGTGGCATATCTAAAACCTGTAAATAGCATGACCTTTGGCTGCTCATTACCTGGCATTTGGAGATGTTAGCAGAGGCAAACACACTGATAATATATACCATTACAGACTACATAATACTGTTCTGTTTTGTGGGTTCTGAGGTTACAGTAGAAACTTCTCTCAAGTATTTAATTGGTGATGGTGATCTAAGGAACAACTATTTAGGTTTGTTACTGGTAAAGAAGTCTCGGACAGGATCGGGTGTATATTTTATGTCACATTTAGTATTCCATTCAGAATATACACAATCTATCATGTCATTTTGCTCAAATGTTTTATACAGAGAGTAAATGTGGCAAAATTCAAATACATATATTGATATATTTTTGCTTTATTGAACCATCATGTTAATTGAAGTTCCTTGAACATCTTCACTGTTTTTGAAAGCGTAGCACCATGAAAAGCTTGGGGCCATCTAGTGGCATAGAGTCCACCAGCTGAAGTGAGGCAGTCCCATGTCTTCTGGAGATTAACAGTTAACTAGCCGTGCAGAGGTAAGTGGTTCCATCCTCCATGGAGCAAAGTGCATAGACACAGTCGTTCTCACTGAGCAGGCAACAGGAAAGTGGACAACACCATCCTCTGAGAGGATCCTCCTGTTGTTCATGTTTGGATTTAGTGAACCTCAAAGGCCTCAATCATTTTGAATCTGCCCAATCAACCCTGCTGGCATGGCAACAACCGAGTTATACACCAAGGTAAAGTGCTTCTTTGTGCACATGTCCTCTTCTAACATGATGAATACGGACAACAATTTGTCTTATCAGTGACAGTTTTTGTTCGGGTGTTGTAATATGATATAAATTCATGAGATGAGATCACACTTAAAACCTGACACGAAGTGTTACTGAAGACAAGAAAACATCTGCATTTGGGAGCAGCACGAAAGGTGATTTTGGTAGCTTTTTATCCATGCTAAGGTTGCGTGCCATGAATCACATGGTCATTGAGTCCATTAACAATGCCTGTACTGATAATACTCATTGAATACAATAAGTAGACAAACGTTAGTAATGTTACTGTTCCTGCATAGGGAAGGAATGGGATGGAGGGACAGCCAGTGTTAATTTTTAACATGGCAGCTCAGGTTTTCTGCTGATGCTAGAACATAGCTGTGGTTGGGTTGGGCCCGAGAGAGCACATAAACAGCTGATGATACATATGTGGGGTTCTCAATGACAGATCTCAAGTCAGCCATTTGGGAGTGATACAGTGATATTTATTCATGTTTCTGCAGTAGTAGTGAGTGGATTTGCAGTGTGTAAAGACACTAGTTTAGGGAGACACTTATGGTTGACCTTCCTGTCTAAGGGTAGACATCGTTTGCCATACAGTCCCTTTACTCTGAGCAGTTCTCTAATTTGAAACCTAATGAAAAAAAGGTTTTAAAGTCGTTTTTGTCTAAATGAGAGATGCTTTGTTCATTGCTCATGGAAATGTACATTGTCGCTCATTCATTGAGCAAGACATGATTCCTATTTCCTTGCTGTCCATTATATTTTGTGTGTATTTGTGTGTGTTTGTGTGTGTGTGTGCCTCTGTGCCACCAGGGTGCGTGTGTGTGGGTGCCAGACCCTGACAGTGTGTGGGTGTCCGCTCGGCTCCTGCAGGACTTCAACCCGGGCGATGACCAGCTCCAGTTGCAGCTTAGCGATGGCAGGGTGAGACATGCGTCTCTCATCACATGTCTAACACCGCCACTGATAACAGCAGACTGCTGACAGCTACTGTGTGACCAGCATGTGTCATCCATTCACAGTCTGACAAACATCCACACATCCACAGTTTCTTAAAATCTTATTCCCTTTGAGGTACACTAGCCCATCGTTGGCACAAAATGGCCTCATAGCATTAAATTCAGAATGGATATCTCAGGCAGGACAGCATTAAGCCTTTGTGACAATATGGTCTGGATCACAAGTCTCTCTGAAAATACTGAAAATAATGGAGGGACATATACACCCCCCTGAATAAAAGAGACTACGGACACTCATTCACCAAATGAGCAAATGTCACCCCTGAAGAGCCAGTTGTGCTTCCTCTTCCCCTCCTGCACTCCAGGAGCTGTCCTACCCAGTCACAGCCACGGCTGAACTCCCTCCGCTTGGTAACCCAGACATCCTGGAGGGGGAGAATGACCTGACGGCCCTCAGCTTCCTGCATGAGCCTGCTGTCCTGCACAACCTCCGGGTCCGCTTCCTAGACTACAGCAGCATCTACACTTACTGCGGTATGCCAGACAGGCAGTGGCGCTCTGACGTAATGTTTGTAATTCAGTAGCGAAATAAATAATGTGTTTATATTTATGACCTTGTAACATCTTCTTTTTACTGGGTGTAAAGTTCAGTGAGTCATGACTCCTAGGTACGGTAGATTTGGTGTTTCGTACAGCGCTGAGTAAAAATTAACTTCACAACGAATCTCACACATTCTTCATATATGACTTCCACATTTAACATGTCTAAATACAGAAAATAACATTTAGGGTTGATAAGACGTGGTTATGTAACATAGTTTTATGCAAATTACACAAATATGAATTAAAATACCTTGTTATCTTACAGTATTGATCCATGTGCCGCTGCTACTGAGTAATATTGATATACAG
>NW_024879868.1:0-58908 GCF_900700415.2 Clupea harengus | reverse complement strand
GCTGTTGATGGCTGACCAGCGATGATTTGGTGGTCAAGCTCTTACTGCAGACATCACAGTCAAAGGTCTTCCTGGCGACAGCATGGATCTTCAGATGCCTCGTCAGGTTGGACTTTTCAGTGAAAGTCTTGTCGCACACGCTGCACCGATGTTAAAACTTCTCCATGACTCATCTGGTAGAGTAAAACATGAATAAATGAAAAGCAGATGAGGGCTTAAATAAATTTTTAGAGACCCAGCAGCCCTCGCAAAAGTAGTAACCAAAAACAGCCCATTCATTCATCACTTTGTTTTTAACATGCAAATAGCGTTGACATATTTAAATTTCTAAAGCATATTTACACATCAAATTTCAACTCCACACTGTTGTAACACTATCTCTATGGTCTTAAGAAGTGAGCTAAAGTGTCTGATCAAGTTTTTGAAGAATTTCCAGGGATTGTCTTCACCATGTTTCATCTGGTACAGTACAACATGAATAAATGAGTAAAACTAAAAGCTGATGAGGGCTTAAATACATTTTTAGAATCCCAGCAGCCCTCGTAAAAGTAGTAACCAAAAACAGCCCATTCATTCATCACTGTTTTTAACATGCAAATCGCGGTTGACATGTTTACACTTTTAAAGCATATTTACACATCGAATTTCAACTCCACACTGTTGTAACGCCATCTCTATGGTCTTAAGAAGTTAGCTAGAGTGTCAGATCACGTTTTTGAAGAATTTCCAGGGATCGTCAGGTCATAACACCAGTGATTGCTAGCTCATTCATTCATTTTCAATGCATTTAGCATGCTAATCGCGGTTGATATTCTAACGCATCTAAAGCATATTTAAGCTTTACATTTAGAGTCCACACAGTAGTAGTACATTCTTCAAGGTCTCGACATGTAAAATCAATAGTCTGGTCGCATTTTAAACGCATTTCAGAGAGATCAACCCCTAGCGGCTAGCTATTTCAATGTCAACAAGCGGAGCTAGAAAATTAAGTGTCAGTACGGCGCTAACAAGATATATTATCATGTAAAACCTTGAATATCAGGCAAATTATCCACAAATATATCGAGTTTCATTCATTACTTAGCACATAATTATACCAAACGTACCTGAGAGTAAAGAAAACAGTCCAATCGTTCATCAATGGCCACCAGTATTTTTGTATAACAGCTCACACAGCTAGATGACGTATTCCGATCCTCGCTCAATGATTGGTCTGTTGAGCGTGAGCTTTGCTCAGCATTGCTCAACCATTGGCTGATTGCTGCTCAGCTCTGCTCAACTATTGGATGGCTGACGATCGCTTAGGTACTTGGAGGGGAATTTGCTTGGGAATACCAGGTGCTGTAAGCTTTTCTGTCTCTGCCTCCCAGCGCGCCCCTGCTGGCCGCAGCAGTCAGCACCATTCAGCCAGTTAAACTTGGAACACTCTTTTGTGTTTATTTTTTTCTTTCTTTCTTTCTGCCTGTCTGTCTGTGTCTGTCTGTCTGTCTGCACGTCTGTCTGTCTATTTTTTTTGTCTTTTATTTATCAAAACTCCAGTTTTTACATTTGAGACATTTCAACAAATTACATGCCATATTCTGTTTACATTTCATTTTTCCACAGTTCACGTATAGATATAGTTTTAGAGCAGTACATCAATAATTTACAATCCCTTATTCTATCAAAGCATTCAATATTCAATTGTTCAGATTTCTTTTTCAAACAGGCATTCATCATATATACAAGTTTAAAATTCACAAGGAATTTTACAGGCCATAAATTATGCAAAATTCGCATACATAATAAATAACATTGCATCTTTACGCTGTGGCTACACCAAGCGCGGAAATTGTGCCTTGCGGACGCGGTGTGGACGCAGCAGAGTTCTAATCCGTTGAAAGCAACGAGAGTGGCTACACCAGACGCGGAAACGGAATGTACGCGGCGAAATTTCCGCGCGGAAAATTGAGAAATAGACTGGCTTCTATTTTTATTATTTTCCGCGAGGTTTGCGTGGGCCTTTTTACATAGAGTATAGTAATAAATCTATGAAATGTAATGAAAATTAGTATATATTTTGCTGTGAATAATGAGGGAAGCAATCAATCTGATTATTTCCCAAACCCTCGAGAGTTGTTACTATGGAGATTTAACGGTTTTAACGATTTAAACGTTACTTTTCTGTTTGAAGATACGACAGTGTAGATAAGATATATAGTATAAGTAGACAGTGTAGGTAGATAGATAGCAAGTAAGATAGTTGACAGTGTTCAAGAATGGATGACTTTATATTAATTAATGAAATTGAAAAACGAGGACAGCTTTACGACCACAGTGACCCAAAATATAAGGACAAACGTCAAAGAGATGCCGGATGGAGGGCTGTTTCGGAGGCAGTTGGGATAACTGGTGAGTAACTTCTATACTATAAGCAGCTATTGAACTGACCAATAGTGGACTTTCATCAAATCATAATGTGTAGCATTACTTTAAAATTGTGTTACTTAGTCTAGAGCTTATTCTGAGAATGTATTTTTAAGTGGAAACAGATATTAAAATGAATCATGTTGTCAACAAGAAAGCTTTAATGAAAATACATTCAAAACAAAAAATGTCTAGAGAGAGACAGAGAAACAGACAGACAGAGAGAGAGAGAAAGAGAGGGGGAAACAGACAGAGCGAGAGAGGGAGACAGGGAAACAGACAAAGAGAGAGCGGGGGGGGGGGGGGGACACGACAGACAGAGAGAGAGAGATTGCTCAGTCTATAGTCAATATATATTTACAAAAAAATATATGTACAATGTTCATCATTTAATCCAAACTTATTAAACAAAATGATTTACACTATTATGTACACTATTATTTACACATTATGTACACCTCCTTCTGGGGAGTTAAAGAAATCAGTGAGCAACTCCCGAGTCTGAAGGGCTTCCCTGGGTCCTCTATTGCCACCCATGTGTCTGACACTCTGTAGACTATGTTCCCCGTCCCTTTGACCCTCTATCAGCTCTCTGTCCCTAGGGTTAAGTAAATAATTGTGGAGCACACATGCTGCCATGACTATCATGTCTACATGACACGGCAGCATGCATATCCTCGTTTGGAATACCCTCCATCTGGCAGCAAGAATGCCGAACGCACACTCCACCGTCATTCGTGCCCTTGACAGCCTGTAATTGAAATGATTCTTGGGCCTTGATAGGTTGCTGCCAGGGTAGGGTCTCATGAGGTAGCGTTTTAAGGGAAACGCAGCATCCCCTACCATCATGTATGGCACGTCACCGTGC
Organism: Clupea harengus; assembly: GCF_900700415.2. Classification (NCBI taxonomy): domain Eukaryota; kingdom Metazoa; phylum Chordata; class Actinopteri; order Clupeiformes; family Clupeidae; genus Clupea; species Clupea harengus. The sequence continues at coordinate 55,634 of NW_024879868.1, read as the reverse complement.
TGACCATATCCAGGCAGGGGGGCGTCTTCTGGCACATTTAAACTCTTGTCACTCATTCCCCTCCCCAGTGCTGAATGGGCACCGTCACTAGCACGGCCAAAATCGCCAACTTGAATTATTCTAAATTTTGAATCGGCATCTACCAGGGCCAACAAGATTATTGAAAACGTTTTTTTTATAATTGAAAAACTGGCTGCATGATTTTTTGGGAGCTTGGATTAGTATGTGTTTCCCATCTGTAGCTGCTGCTAAACTTTTCTCCTGATTAAAGATGAACCACGATCCAACTGATGGTTGATGAGTTTTTATTTGCTTTCATACTCCAAACCACCGTGAAAAACTGAAATTAAATGTACCACATTCTAACATCAGCATATGTCACGTAAATGAGTCTCTCCATGATATTATGAATTAACAAATTATCTTTTAACACTTTTAACATAACTAATCAAATAAGACATACAAAACCATACCGTGTGCGCCCTCCAACCAGAAAGTTCAGGGTAGCTGAATATCTTCGTTCTCACACACATCCTTCTTCATGCACATCTTAGCTACAAAAGAACGAAACTTACATTTTCTCTGCAATTAGCTATGTGCATCACATGACTATGGTAGCCCACCTGACTCAATTCACCAGTAGGTGTCCCAAAATTCCACATCAGCAAATAATAAAATACAATTTGGTATGCACAAGCAGATTAATCAAATAAACAAACACAAACATATTTTAATAAATAAATAAAGAAAATATGCATATATTTCAGAGACAGCTACACCATCTATGGCTCCAATGCAATTTGGGAATTGCCATCTTCCCCAAAAGCGCTCTGCTATATCTGTCCATGCTGCCTCTGATGGTCTCGGCATTTGGGTCTCCATCATCCTGTTGACAATTGCCCTACATGTCATGTAGACAGAGTCTGCAACAGTTTTGCGCCCTAGCCTGTAGGCAAAAGCCAGACTCCTAAAGGACTCTCCGGTGGCAAGGAATCTATAGGAAAAGAGATAATTTGTTAACTGGTGTACAACATACATGAGTTATTGTTACTGTAAAAAAAAATCTGTTATTCAATTATCTGGCAATTTATGTCAACAGTTGTGAAGTGCCACGGTCGCTGGAAGGACCTAAGGGACCAATTTTCAAAAAAAGTTCAACCACGGAGTGGATCAGCAGCAGGACCCCAAAAGGAGTGGAAATACTCCCAAGCCCTTTCTTTCCTTGTTCCCCACCTTCAACCCAGGAGGTACAGTACAAACACTGAAAGGCAGTGATGGCTCACTGATACCCAGCACACTATTTTACATATGGCACAAGTTCTAAAGAACTGAAATGTTTTTCTCATTTCAAGAATCAGCATACATTTACCTAGACTAAAAATGATTGTGCATTTAATTTATGTTTTAGCTCTAGAAGCAGCCTAGACCAGGTTGATGTTGAAGATTGGGAGGCATTGGACCTGAGCCATGGAGAGGATGTGCGGGATGAAAACGACCAACACTCCCAACCAGATCAACATTTTCAACCTGGTTCTTCAACCAGCAGGGTAGGGCTGTGCAATTGTTTTCCAAATCTAATAAATAATTGTGTTAAATAATTGTAATTTCAATGTTGATTATTTTAATCGTGATAATCATTTATTTTCCATAATCAAGCAGCCCTACAACAGACCTGCCGCGCGCAAGAGGGCCTCAGCACCTGCAGTGTCATTGGAGGATAGGCTGCTGGCTATGGTACAGGAGCCTCCACAACCGATGTTTCATCGTGTGCCACAGGAAGAGGATGAGATGTTACATTTTGTCTGGTGCCATTGCTGAATAAATTAAGTGGCTGGGGTAAATTAAGGGCAAAAATTGCCCTGTTAGAAGGTCTCCAGGGTGTCCATGACCTGGACCAAGGGCACCGGCAGGCGCAGATGCAGGGCCCTGGTCTAATGAGGCCATGGGATCAGACATCCCAGCCATCCCACCAGAGCCACCCATTGTATGCACCACCCTCGCATGCACAGGTACAGATGAGGTACAAACCAAGAAGTGAGGAGACTTGGGGGGAATGTGGTGAAAGTACCGTGCCCTCACCCATCCCTCACTTTACAGACTTATAGTGCAATAAATTGCCTTTATAAATCAGTGTCTGAAATTGACGAAGTAAAGGCGGTGCAATGCCCCCCTGGGTCTTGAGCCTCCAAATAGAGGCCCATTGAGGACCACCCTGCTCTCTCCCCAAAACCCCTTTAACAGTGTATTTTGTCACTTAGTTGTGACATTAACAAACATGCTACCAAGAGCTGTAAATATAATGTCTACATACATAATGAAACTATTATTTTTACTAGTTGCTCATACATAATAATCATGGCAAAGGCTGGTATTTTGGCCTACCTCAGTGTAACCACAAGTCTTTGCTTGGGTTCGACTGCCAGTCTGTAATTGGTGTCCTGTCGCTGGAGATCTGCACCAATCATTGACAGGATGTGGTCCATCTGCGATGGGGTCATTCTCAGGTATGGGCGATGATATTCGGAGTTGAAACGCAACTCCTCCACCAGGTTGTAGAATGCCCCTTGTTGTCTTCTGCGCTGGTTGATTGCAGTCACCCAGGTTCGTTTCCTCTTTTTAATCCTCTGGAGGATAATAAGTAAGGCAAGTGCCTTCCGCCTATTCACTGCAGGCACTGTGATAAAACAACTCTCTTGAGGTTAAATTGCACATCTGTCATCTATGCTAGACTATCTGCAACTAGCCTGTCTGCAATTCCGAAGTTTAACATAACTTGCTACCTACTTAGCCAACCATATTTTCTTTATCTTTGATGTGGGAGGTGAAAACCCTAACTATTTCATTTGCAACTAGTTAGTTTGTATCAAATTAGTTAGTTTGTCGTCAAGTTTGTATCAAATGGTTTATGTCCGTTGATGGTTGCTTGGTAACTATGTCTGCCTCAAAATGTAACGTTACACGAATCTTGTTTGATTTACGGGTAACTGTAGACTTCATACTTACCCATGTTACTGTGATCTAGGTGAACGGGTGCAGATGAACTCTGGTTTAAAAAATATATAAACAAAGACAGCAAAAAAGATAACGGGTTCATTTTTAACGCGTCCAGTGTAGCCGGTTAAATAAAAGATCTCCGCACGGGAGAATTTCCGCGCTTGGTGTAGCCGTAGCGTAACCCTAATGCAGTCACTGGAGGAGTGGACCCCCTCAAAGGACCCTAACCCTAACCCTAGACCTACCTTGTAGTCCGTTGGAGAGTCAAGATATCCAGTGCAATTTTGACCTGGAGCTTTCGGGACACTCTGACGTACAGGAAGGTACTGAGGCACTGACAGATGATCTAACGGACATGGAGGGGAGAGAAAGGGGAGCAAGGCTTAACAACGTGGTGGTTAGAGAGTCGGATCTTCCCGGTTTAATTCCCATTACGCTAAGGGAGGGAGATCTTGCCCACAAACTTGGAAGTTGGGGGGGGGAGATGGTGATGACGAGGGGGTGCTTGTCCGGGTTTAAGTATACCATCCAGCCCGGAAAGTACACAGGAGGAAGCGAGAGGAAACATCACTCGCTCCTCTTTGACAAAACCTACCCGTCATGAAACCACCTACCGGAAGACCGTGGCTTGGTCATTGAAGGTTTGTGAGCCAGTGATTGTTGTAGGGCAGTGGTTCCCAAACTTTGTACAGTCCCGTACCCCTTCAGACATTTAATCTCCAGCTACGTACCTAACCCTAGATGAGCGAATTAATTTGACAGGCTACGGAGGTCTGTGTCAACCGTTGAATAGGGGGGCGTGGCCGGAGCGGAGTTCAGCACAGACGTGACATTTTCTCAGTGGTTCTAATTAATGCTTGTTCATCCTTGCGATCGTTGTTGTGTTTATATGAAAGAAATACAGCCTTGCAGGACAAAATACTGGGGAATTTGGGCGATTTTGATGCACAAAATGATGTTTCCCCCGGCCAATCGAATATTTTAAATCTTTCACTTACGTTTATTTTTATCAGAGGCGGAAGAAATGCTGCTAGAGAAGGGCCTCTATTTTATTCCGACTCCACCAGTGGTGGACAGGCAAGCACTTCGGAGAGACCTACACAAGTATCACAGAAAACTGAAGTTGTTAGATCATTTTGACTATGCCACTGATTTCGATCGAGAACCTTTTATCAATCCCTCGACTTGGGAACCTGATTGGGATTCGATTTCAGAACCCATTAAAGAACTAATCAGGAGAGATATTCGGGTCCTCGAGAGGATCGGTTGCAAAAGTGAACAGGAGAAGAACCTGTCAATAGGGGAAAGAGAAGCATTAAATGAATTAAAAAATAACCAGGATAAAGTTATCAAACCTGCTGACAAGGGGTAAAAAATTATTATAATGGATATAAACCAATATTTAACTGAAGCATACAGACATTTAAACAATACAAATCATTACTTACCTTCAACCGGCTCTGTTCAACTGGAAACCCAGAGAAAGATCCGGGAGATTGTGGGTCGTCTGTACGAAAAAAAGATAATTTCGGCCAAACAAAAATATTACCTGTTTGGTGGGGACCCTCCACGTCCACGTAAACTTTATCTTCTACTGAAGATCCACAAAGACCTGGACGGTTCCACATCAGGTTCCCCCCGGAAGACCAATTGTATCTGACTGTGGGAGCGAATCATATAGGATAGCTTAATTTATTGATTATTTTCTCAACCCCTTGTCACAGAAACATGAGAGCTATATTAAGGACACTTATGAATTCGTGAAAAAACTAAAACAGATCATATTGCCACCTGGTGCGATGCTCTTTTCGGTTGATATTGATTCCCTGTACACTAACATTGAAACTCAGTTGGGTCTTGAAGCAGTGCGAGAGGTCTTTAATAAATACCCTGACCCCACGAGACCGGATGAGGCTCTACTCACACTCTTGGAATCAGGCCTAACAAAAAATGATTTTGAATTCCATTCCAAATTTTATCTCCAGGTCCATGGAACTGCTATGGGCAAGAAGTTTGCTCCGGCCTATGCCAATATTTATATGGCAGGCTGTGAGCGAACTGTCTTCCCCAAATGCAGCAAATTACCTGATTTCTATCTACGGTACCTGGATGACATTTTCGGTATTTGGAGTCACTCGATGGCCGATTTCGGCGATTTTATTGCGGTCCTGAACAACCATCATCCCTCTATCTCCGTTAAGTACAATCTCCAATGGGATAAAATAGAATTCTTGGACACTGAGGTGTTTATTGAGAGAAAGGAGAATGGAGAGGGCAGTCTAGGAACAAGGGTATTCTTTAAGCCGACCGACACCCACGCACTGTTACACAAGTCCAGTCACCATCCAAAGCACACCTATCAGGGAATTGTGAAATCACAATTAATAAGGTACTATAGGGTTTGCACAGTAGCGGAGGATGTCGAGTCGGCTACCAGGACCCTTTTCCAAGCCCTTAGACTTTGGGGGTATAGTAGGACTTTCCTCCGAGGTATTAAGGTGGATGTCCAACAACATTTTCAACAAGGGTTGAGATTTGGTAGAGAGGACAATCACCATCTGGTCCCCTTGGTCTCTACCCTTTCTCCAGCTTCCTTGACACTGAATTCAAAGATTAAAAGTAATTTTAAAGGGGTACAGGACCGCTTTGAACCACTTTCAGATTTTAAAATTATAGCAGCATTTAGAAGGAATAAAAACATCAAAGACCTTCTAGTACATGCCTCCCTGGGCGGCGGACACAAAAAAGAAAAACACAATAGGCATTTTAAAAGTATTAAGTTTATTCAAAACCAATATACTCACCTGGGTGAACCTGTCTGGCATGTTTCTAGGCCTGAGTCAGCTAACCTGGTATATTGTATTGAGTGCAGCATCTGTAGCAGGTTGTATATTGGTCAGACCAAGAACAGCCTGTTGCAGAGGCTGAAACAACACCTTTACTCGATCGATAAAACCGGCAAAGCGACTCACCTGTATGAACATTTTAGACAGCATGGGAGTGAAAACCTCTTTATCATGGGGTTGGAGTCGGGATCCTGGTGGTCGGATAGACAGAGACTGGCGAGGGAGAGACAGTGGATTAGGAAACTAAACAGTTTATCCCCATGGTCTCAACCAAATTAGTTAGAACCGATCAAGGAGTAGATTTCTTTTTTTTTTTTGTAATTCAAGTTTTTATTTAGGCGTTGGTGTTCGACATTACAACATTATACACTATACATTATGAGACATTTCTTATTCTGCACATTACATGTAACATCGGTGGCATAGCAAAACAAAAATGAAATAAAAAAAACAGTACAAATAAGACCATTTGTGTAAAAGACATGTTGATAGTTACATAACTAGGAATAATATTCATTTTTTTGATGTTGGGTACAGTCAAAGGAAGGTGTTCAAGCTGCATGCTCATCAGGAAGTGTAATGTGAGCACAGAACGAGACCCAAATTGGTGCTCTATTTCTATTGTCCACCCTGTTGAGCATAAGTTCGTAAGAAGCTGTTTTTATCATAATGTTTACCCACTCTTTTATTTCAGGAGGTTTGGGTGTTTTCCACAGTTTCAGTATAGTCCTGGCAGCTGTTATAATCCCTGCCATGATTACAGAAAATGCTGGGTTTGATATGTTACGTATTTGGCTTCTGTTCCCTAATAGGCATAATCTGGGAGATAGAGGTATGTCACTTCCCAGCCAGTTACTCAAATTGTCCACCACTATTTTCCAGAATGGTTGAATAACAGGGCACTCCCAGATGCAGTGTAGCAGAGTACCTATGTCTTTCTGACATTTCCAGCACAGATTATTGTTTATTATACCAGCTCTATTAAGTCTTTGTGGTGTCCAATAAAACCTGTGTTATCTTGTATTGCGTAAATTTCCCTTTAGCTTCCCGAATGTATTTCCCATTGTTAGATATAATTCTCAGCCATTCCTCATCGTCCATCAGACATCCCAGGTCTTTCTCCCATATTATTTTCAGGTTCTGACAGCCATCACTGAGCAGTTGGTTGGTTGTTCTATAAAATATAGAGGCTCGTGGCACTCCACAAGTAGCGTGAGATAGTCTGTGATGTGGTTTCCATCCTTGTATTGAATCTTGGATTTAAGACAATCCCTGATCTGCAGATATTTCCAAAAATGTTCCTTTCCCTTAAGATTGTATTTTCTTTTTAAGTCAGAGAATGACATGACCCCCCCCCCCCCATATAGATCGGTAATATGACATATTCCATTAAGGTGCCATTCCTTCCAATATACTGATGCCTTTCCAATGCGGATCATGGGGTTGTGCCACAGAGAAGAATACATTTGTTTGCAGTGTGATAATTTGTGCATTTTATGTATTTTTGTCCAGATCTCTTTGGAGTGAGACATAATAGGATTCAATACATTATGTGAAGACTGGGATAATCTATCAATAGGAGTGAAAGGGGATGATAGCTTGTTTTCAATAGTAGTCCACTCTAGCTGGTTGTCTTTGTTCCAGTGTTTGGCTAGTTTGGCCATTTCAAAGGAGACATAGTTTAGTCTCGGGTGTGGCAGTCCCAAGCCCCCTCTGTCCCTAGGAGAGCACATTTTGCTGAGTTTGATTCTGGGTCTTTTCCTGTCCCATAAGAATTCTCTAATTATTGTATCATACTGTTTAAAGACCTGAGGAGATATAGTTATTGGCAACATCATAAGCACATAATTAAGCTGCGGTGCAACCACCATTTTCACCACATTGATCTTTCCCCATAATGTAAGCCTGAGTTTCCCCCATTTATCCAAATTTGTTTTGATTTTTTGCAGCAACGGTTCTAAATTTAATGTAGGCATTTCCTCCACTTCGCTGCTTAGTTTGATTCCCAGGTATTTCATCCATTTTGATACCCATTTAAAGCCAAAATTTGTCAGTAAACTTGAGTTGCATAATCCAGATATAGGCATAGCTTCCGATTTTGTCCAATTCATTTTGTATCCTGATAATCTGGAGTAAGATTGTATTGTGTTCATCAGGTGTGGTATCGAATTTGATGGGTCTTTTATCAGCATCAAAATATCGTCTGCATATAATAATAATTTGTGCTCTCTTCCTCCTCCTTCCACCCCCCTAATAGCTGCATTAGCTCTGATGGCAATAGCCAACGGTTCCAGTACAATGTTAAATAGTAATGGCGACAGGGGAAAGCCCTGTCGAGTAGCTCTGGTGAGGTTAAAAGGAGGTGAGATTACACCGTTTGTTATCACCGCTGCCTTAGGGTTTTTGTATATAGTTCTAATCCATTTAATAAAAGTAATCTCGCTGCTAGTTTTGTCTGTCATCACCAAAAACATCTCTATACAAACCCGCTTGTAAACTGCGGTATAAACTTTAACACTTTCGTAAAAGGAAAGGAAAAAACACAAAAGGCTAAACTTAAGCAAGCCCCACAAAACGTTAGCTGGGGCCCCTGGCTTTTCTCCAGCCATACTAATATAAAAGAAAAATGAAAAAAGAAAGAAAAATAACGGACGTTTTGGTCCGTGGGGTATTACACCTCCAGCCATCTCTCTCTGGCTTTTCGCTCAGGCAATACAGGTTCAAACCCAAACCCCCACCAATGTATGTTACACATTGTCCACTTTTAAATCAGTCTATTTCTCATTGTCCATGTCACCCTTTATTGTACAATGCTTCTGCTTTTAGACTAAACGTTCATGCTCACCCATCTGCATCGCGGTTCATTTTGATGAATCTTTCAGCCTCCTTGGCGCTCGTGAAGCTCAGGTGTTTCCCCTTCCAAGTAAATCGCAAAGTTGCCGGGTCAGCCAGTGTGTATCTCAGATTAAGCTGCTGTAGTGTTTTCTTCGCGGCCGTGAAAGTTTTCCTCCTCTCAGCCAATTCCCTCGACATGTCTGGAAACACGGAGAGTCTCAGTCCTTCCCACTCAAGTCCTCGTCTTTCTCTGACAGCCTTCAAAACGTTCTCCCTCGCTGCTTGCCGTAAGAATCTAACCACCACAGGCCTAGGCAGCTGGTTCTCGTTGGGTGTAGGAGCCATTGCACGGTGAGCCCGCTCTATTTCAAATTCACCTTCAACATCAACGCCCAGCTCGACACTCAACATTTTCTTCACACATTCCTCCATTGTGCCGTTCATCCCGTATGTTTCTTTCAGCCCCAGTACTCTCACGTTATTTCTCTTGCTGTGGTTTTCAAGCATTTGAATGCGATCCCATAAGACTTCCATCTTTTTTTCATTATGTTCTCCGTTGCTCACAAGCCGGTCGGTTTTATCCTCCAGATGGGAAATTCGCCCCTCCGCCTCATCAAGCCTTACTTGTATGCCATTCACCGTGTTTTTTAACTCATTTGTTGTTTCTTTAATAGTTAGTATGTCTGCTGCAACTGCCTGTAGCATGGTGCTCATCTTGGAGATTTCGGAAAACAGGAGATACTGTAAGCCTGGATAACATAAGATTTGCTTTACTGGCTGAGTCGGCGTCGGTGACTTTGAAGTTAACTTCTCTTCGGGCGGAGGATTTTTTCTGGTAGGCATGCATCCGTATCTTTGAAATACTTCGACGTGGTCGCCATTTGGGTCCAAAAAAGAGCTTCGGTTTACTCAGGTGCAAGTTGTGAACGTCAAGGATAATTAATTTGCTAAAAGTTGTGGATTTTCATGCAGTAAAATATAGTACATATTGGTGGGTGTGCGGAGCTCGTCTACTGCGCTGACATCTTGCTCGGCGTACCCACGTGACTCCGGAGTAGATTCTTAACATGGGTATTAAAGTGGTCTTGGAATGGGAAATACACCTTATGTTATTTATGTATTTTAGTATGTATGTGGTTTTACCCTGAGGGGTGACTTCCACATGAATTGAGGCCCCCCCAGGGAACATAGCACTTATTTATATTTTAGCTGTGTTTTAAAATTAAGAGGTGTTGATTTCCCCTATGAAAGTTTCTCCAGGACCCCCCTTTATTTGTTAAACAAAGGAAAAAAATAAATTATTACCCACTTACCTCCTCCAGTGATAGCCGGGATACTTCCATCGTTGACCCTCAAGGACATAGAGAATCTGAAAAACAAAAACAGAAGAGTTAATGGTGAAACCACATTCAATACTTACCTCGAATTGAAGCCTCTAAGGTAAAGACGTACCTGGTAGGCACAAAAGAGCGTGTGTATGTGAAGGTAGATGGTTGAAGAAACCAGAGTTCAATGACAAACCCCCCCCTAGTTTGAGAAACCATAAGTGTTCAAATAAATTATAGGGACTGTGAGCCCGTGCATTCTGGCTGCCTGATGGCAGCCAGCACTTTTCCCCTGCACCTAACCTGCCAGTGCCACGATCTCCTCCTATTCACTTGGTTTTTAAACTCATTAGGGCAAGATGTAAATACAACAAAGTGAACATTTTGATCCATCTTGGGACCTTTAAATGTTTTTGTAACAAGGGACCCAAATTAATTAAAGGAAAAAATACACCCTGGGGGATATTTAGTGGTGTGCTTAGTTCACTTGGTGTTGGTGTTATTTACGGGATCTCTAACGTCTTCTCGACTTTTTTGTCAATTAAAACGATGTTTTAACGATGTCTGTAGTTCCCGATAAGGGACGGTTATTGATCTTAATTAGATTGGTGAGTCCTATTGCGTGATTAGATAGGTGTGTTTTTAGACTGCCAGATGAGTTCCAGCCTATCAGGAACTCCCTGGTAGCCCCGCCTAGGTAGGTTATAAATGCCTCCTACTTTTCTCCTCACTTTTAATTCTCCTCTGAAGAAGGCACGTGGTGCCGAAACGTCAGGAGCACTCTTTTATTCTCTTACTTTTTACTATTTTTCAGTGATTTTTTTTAATTTTTTTATCCCAAATATTTATTGGCCTTAGTCCCATTGACGTTTTAGCACTTTCATGACCTTGGTCATTAGGTTTTTTTTTTTTTAATTATTTATTTACACCATCTAAAGATTAGCATAGTATTGCATATTTGCACAAATTTGCATAGTATTGCATATTTGCACAAATTTGCATAGTATTGCATATTTGCACTTTGTTTTCGAAGGAAAACTGAAGGAAATATTGAGACCTGAAATCATCAGCGCTCCCTTACACAATTTGTAGTTTGAAGAAAACATTTTTTCACCTTTTAAAAAGATTTAAGTGGATTTTTTTCACCCTAAAGAATTGTTGTGTGGTTTTGAGAGCACAGTGTGTCCACCGAGTGACGTTCGGAGTGTCTGATGGCTAGGGAAAAGCAATAAACAAATAATATCTTTTTAGTGTGCAATGTGTTAGTTGAGGGTTACTTGTATTTTTTGTACAAGTCCCTCTTCTCACAATCTGTTTTTTTTTAACCAAAAGCATATATCTTGTGCTGGTGGAAATAACTGGAAATTAAGTCTTTGGGTACTAACATTTTATTGTGATATTTATCTTCTTGTTTAATGTTTCATCCATTGAGTGTAGCATTACATGATGTCTAGAAATGGAGGGTGGGTCGGGGTAGCCCAGAATGGTCATAGAGGTCGGACTACAATCCATCATGGGGGACCACAGAACCTGCATGCAGGAAACAAGATTGAAAATCGTCTGCTCAGATTGCTTCAGGCGATAAACCATGCCGAAGTAATAGAGCGGACAAAACAATCAGGCAGGTTCCCCGTGGGGATGTACAGGCAAGTCAATAAATTGACTCACTTTATTAAGCCGTCATCCCCCCACCCGGATACAACAGCAAGGGTTCAGCAAAACACGGATGAGTGGATGAATTGTAATTTACGAATTCTAAAAGACCACTACGATTGTGTGATTGCGGAGGGGCTGCAAGACCTGCCTCAGTTTCCTAGAGTGGCATTGGACAAGGCAGTGGCTTATGGGAGAGCGAGGTATAAGCATTGCTTGATCAATGCCACCATAGCCACCCTTACCTCGCTCGTGGAAGATTCTATAAAATCTCCTTCACTAAATCCTGGAGGGACAGAGTCACTGGATGAGGCAGAATGGCCCCTCCTTCAATCGGGCCCTATTCAGGGACTAACTCCCAATACTGGCCCTAAACCTAACCCTATCCCCAGTCCAAGCCCTATCCCCAATCCCAATCCTTACCCTAACCCCAATTCTAACCTTAACAATAAATACAATAGCAAACAGGCAGAAGATCTTAAGAACAATCAGGCAAATTTAATTTAATTCCCTCCCATGTTAATAATACAAATTGGTTGCTAAAAACAAAATTTTGGTTAAAAGTCTCTATATCATCTTTGAAAGTAAAATAGGCATACAGTGTTTTAATCACTCAGTTGCAAAACCAATTTAAAAAAGCCTCATCTCATTAAAATTGCAATTGTGTGCTAAAAGATAGTCAAAGTTTTCTAAAAGTGGGCATTTCAATGTGGCTCTTACATTTCTCCATATTTTCTCCTCTTCCAGCCGTGTAAAAATATTTTTCCAATAGGAATTCGCCCTAGGTTTAATAAAAGCTTTGTCTCTAAAAATTGTATAAAACTGCTTCAATATGCATACATTAAAAGGAATCCCAGTATCTTTCATCATTACTTTAGTTCCTTCTTCCTCCCCTCCACCTTTTTCTCCATTCATCTTTTCCCACCACTCCTCCGGTATTGTTTGTTTAATTTTTTCAAGTTCCTTTTTTACTGTGCTTTCCTCAATTTCCCCTTCAACCCTTTCAATTTCGTCCATAAAAGCTTAAAATGGCAAGAGCCCTGGTTTTATTTCATAAAAGAGATCTCTGATCGTACGGAACCCGGCATCAAACCACCTCTTTACATAAAAATTCCCCCTATTCAAATTTGGATTTAAAAACAAAGGTTGATTTAAAATCTCATCCCTCCCTTCCGGTTTATAATCTATCGCTTCTCTAAAATCTCCCCAAGCCCTTAAAACTTCCCTATAAAAGTCTGGGATGCCGACCGTCATATTTTCCTGAAGACCCCATTTCAAATTTTTTGTTTAAAAAATATTCAAAAGTCCCTTTCCATTCTTTATGTCCCTCCCCCATAAAATGTTTTACTACCTTAATTCTAAGGGCCTTCAGTCTTAAGAGTGGGTCGAGCAATCCCAGACCCCCCTCCTCCACCCTCCCGATCAGAGTCTCGTAGGCTATTTTGGATGGCTTACCGTCCCAAATAAAAGCAGTCACCATTTCTTTAAAAGATTTTAAGACAGGTAATGGCAAACTGACCGATCCAAGGACGTACCATATTTTGGATAAAAAGAGTGAGTTTAAAACCAAAAATTTTCCCTTGAGGGTTAGATTCCTCCTCCTCCAAAAAGTCAATCTTTTCTTAGTTTTCCCGATTGTCTCCTCCCACATCAACTTTGCGTTTTGCCTTTCATCCATCCCTACTCTAACTACCAGAATTTTTATATTTCCCCTAACTTCTTTAAAGGGTAACGTCCTTGACACAGCATTATCTTTTCCTATGTTTAAAAACTCAGTTTTGCCCAGATTCATTCTAGCGCCTGAGCCTTTGCAGTATCTCTCCAGGACTTCCATTGCTCTCCAGATGCTGGCTTCATCTTTTAAAATCAGAGTTGTGTCATCCGCATACTGGTAATATTTTAGTTTCTTTGCTAAAATCTTTAAAACCATCAAGCGGAATTCCTTTTATTCCACTCTCAGCATTGATCGCCAGGCCCAGGGGCTCTGCGACCAGAGTGTACAGCACAGAGTGCTGACAGTGGACATCCTTGTCGAATTGATCTAGTTAAATAAATAAAATCTGTTAAAAAACCATTGCATTTGACACAACTCTTTGCATCCGAGTAGAGACCTCTCAGACAGTGTACAAATTTGTCGCCAAAATCATACTTCCTTAAAACCTCAAATAAAAAAATCATGCTCTACCCTATCAAACGCTTTTTCTAAATCTATATTAATTAAAAATCCCTTCTTCCCCTCTCTATCTACATACATACCAAATTTTGTCTCTAATACTGTTTACAGTGTCTGAGATGTCTCTACTCAGCACAGCATATGCCTGGTTGGTCTGAATGATTCTGGGTAAAACCCGCTTCAGTCTGTTGGCCATTACCTTTGCTAAAATCTTATAATCACAATTTAAAAGACTGATAGGTCTAAAATTCTGTAGCTCTTCCTTGTCCCCCTTTTTCTTATAAATTATTTTAATCATTCCTCTTGTCATTGAGGGACTCAGAGCTCCTCCTTGCCATATTCCATTAAAGATCTTATTTAAAACAGGTATTAAAATATTTTTAAATACTTTATAAAACTCACACCCCAAACCATCCAACCCAGGGCTCCGGCCATTCTTCATCCCCCCTAAAGCCTCCTCAATTTCCTCCTGACTAATTACTTTGTTACACATTTCTTTGTCCTCCTCTGACACCTTTTCCTCAATGTTGTTTAATAAATAATCCCTATCTTCTTCTTTTGTTCCTTGCTTTGTAAATAAATTATTATAAAAACCATGTACTTCCTTTAAAATACCTTCTTTATCTGTTATTCTTTTTCCCTCTAGATTCTTTACACTTTTAATTTCTTTTGCCTTTTGTCTGGTTTTTTCTAAGTTAAAAAAGAACTTTGTACACCTCTCCCCCTCCACCATATAGTTTGCTCTGCTCCTGATCATTGCACCTTTAAAAGTTTGCTCTTCAATTCTTTTTAATTCATCTTCTAAAAACGCTATTTTATTTATGTCCTCCTGCCCCTCCCTTACTTTCTGCAGTTCATCTTCTAATTCTTTGTGTACCCCTCTTTCCTTCATTTTCCTCTCTTTACTTCTTTTTTGACTAAAACCTATCGAATATTTCTTTATTTCATATTTTAAATTATCCCACCATACACCCAAACTGTCCCCATAATCTCCCATTTCTTTTATGCTGCTTAAAATCATTTCTCCAACCTCCATTTTGTATACATTGTCTTTTAAAATCTCTGTGTTTAAAAGCCAAATACCCGGTCCCCTTTCCACCTTATTCAAATCCAGTTTTAAAAATACATCGCTAAAACCACATCTTTTATAATATACCCTTTTCACATATTCACTTAAAGTTTTCTTTATTAAAACCATGTCTATTCTGCTTTGTTTTATTTTATCTTTTACTATTTGCACTCTACTATACTTCCTCACTTCTTTGTTTCTTTCTCTCCATATGTCGCTCATTTCACACTTCTCCATCAAGTCTTTTAATTCTTTTCTTCCTCTGTCTGTGTTAAAAACCACATTTTCTTCTATATCTACTCTTTCTAAAATTGTGTTAAAATCCCCCATGACTATTGTTTCTCCCCAGCCTTCTATTAGAATCCGGAGTTTCTTAAAAAAAATCCACCCGTTCCTTGTCTTCATTTGGTGTGTGTATATTACAAACTGTTATTTTTTCGTTATTTTCTTCCATTGTTATTGTTAAAATGTTCCATTCTTTATCACTGTATATTTCTGTTATCTTATCACACACATCTCTCTTTATTAAAAAAGCCACTCCTCTTCCTTTTTTATGATAAGAGAGATGTGTGTGATAAATTATCACTGTAATTATAAAATACTTCTCCATCCCATCTTCTTTTAAAACCTTCTGCTGTCTTTTGTCTAGTTACTTTCCTGTATTAAAATTACATCATTTCGTTCTGTTTCTTTCACCATTCTTTGTATCTTCACAGGATTAATCCCTCCTCTTACATTAATAGAAATAAAATCCCACACCATTAAAAAAATAAATAAACAAATACCAAAGTTAAAACCCCTCATTTTAAGTCCCAACATTTCTGTTTTTCCCCCCCTCCCCTTCCCGCAAGTTCGTTTCTCCTCGCACCTCTCCTTCTCTCTTGATCCTCCAACACCCCTTTAATATTTAATTGTGGTTTTACCTTCCTTTGCTTCAGTTGCGACAGTCTGTTAAAGTCCTGGTCATCCATTTCACCATAACTCTCCCTCTGCCGTTTCTCTATGTCCTTTTTCCCCCATGTATCTCCATCTGCTGGGTCTCCTCCTCCACCTGCCCCATTTCCCCCGTGCCTCCAGCCGCACATATGCCCTCCAGGACACCGATGCCTGAGCTCTCCTCCATACACAGTTCATCTTGCTTCTCCCCAGGCACCGGGTCTCTATGCGGCTGAGCACAGGGGAATTCCTCATCCTCCGATTGCTCCTCTGAGGAGCTTCTCTCATCCTCCACCTCCGACCCCGCCATGCTCTCCTGCTCTTCCTCCACATTTTCGCCTTCACTCTCCTCCTCCAAGCTAATGCACGTTCATTTAATGAAAGCACGGCGGCAGTCGGGGCATTTCGGGGCGGGGCACTCCCGGACATAATGGCCTTGTTGCAGGCATTCCCGGCAGGTGAACTCAGGGCAGTTTCTCATAATGTGCCCCGGTTGTAGGCACAGTCAACATAGCTTCACCTGCCGGTCATGGATTACCCTACAGTACTGAGGCCCGTCAGGTGTATCGAACCTCGCACTGTAGGGCAACGATGCTACTTCTTTTGGGAATCTGACTTTCATATAACGTGTGCCATCTGCCACTGACGTGCCCGGGTAGTAACGCCGCCTTAAGGTGCCAGTATGGTACTCAGACTCCGTTACGGATGGGCGTGCCGCCGGATAGGACGGATTAATTAGCATTTCTGTTGCCTTTATGGTTCTCCGAAGGCTGGGGGTGCTGAAAACAATTCACTGCCAGAACAGTAGGTGGAGAAGCGGTTTTAAGTCGAAAACACGTTGCTTTGTTGCGTCTTTGTAAGTTAGAAATCGTCGTTGTTTATCTCCCACCTCTCATCACATGTGTGACCCTCCCACCAGCTGTCACTAATCAGACGATAAGTGCAGCAGGTGTAGTCACATGATATTATATTCAAGAGTGTGTCTAATGCTATATAACCACCTGAAAGGGCAAACTTATCTCTATCATGGTAGGTATTATTTGTGGGGAAAATAGTAGCACTCTATAACAAAATTATATGCTTATCTTATATAGGCTACACTATTAAAACTATTAAAAAACGATTCCCTGAAATGAATACGTTCTTATTTTCTTTGGTATTTTTGTCATATTCAGATTTGCAATGATGATTGCTGGGTAATATGTATGTTGTGGTCCAATGTCAAGTCTCTATTTTATCATGTGACGAGACGATGGTAGCCTATAGCTAGTTTAGGCACAGCATCTGAACGTCAAGACCGACAAGCTGACAGTGTTGTACAAGTTCACACCTCTCATGAACCAGTTCAAAGTTCAGTTCAAACAAGTAAACATGAATAGTTCACGTTCATAGTTCACCATTTAAATTCTGAACCAGTTCATAGTTCAGTTCAGTTCATAGTTTTAGAGTGGAAAGTGAGAATGAAAGACTTCACTTGTTTTTTATAGAAAACTTTATCCATCACTACCCTTTGCCTTAAACTAAACTTCATGTGTATCAATTACTAAAATAATAATATTTTTTTTATTATTATTGCAACCACCCTGTCAATTTCCCCCTACCACAGCGTTTCTCGAAGTGTGGGGAGAGTCCAACTGGTGGGTCGCAGAGACGTGACAGGTGGGGGCAAATGGAGATGAGCAGGAGATTTTCCTGTTGCAATGTCTTCCTTTATAGACAGTAACGATAATATACCCCCATCACACTAAACAACCACACTCAAACAAAGAAATATCGTATTGTTAGAAACAATAGCAGGGCAGAGCACACGGATAATCCATAATCAGCATCTTGGCAAATTGAGAGACTGCGGCCTGCGCAATAAAGCATTCCATATTTAAAACATCTTAATAAGTAGTAAAGTCAACTTGTCTGCTTCACATGATGGAGAAGTTCGTTTATTGACACATATTTTAAGGACGGCCACAGCGCTTTAAAACGAAGTGTTTATAAGTTACATTATTCAAAGGTGGAAGGTTGGTCAGTAATCAGTCTAGAGAGATAACTGAACAAAACTCTACTCCCTTGCCTCACGGGTGCAATACCATATGCTGTTTAATCATATTTGATAGAATGAAGGACAAATGAGTTGTGAATAATATCACCGAGTTTGAAAGGTATTGGTCTGGTAATAGCCGCGTGACAGCTGTGTTTTCTGTGTGTTTTAAGCAAATACAATGTGTGTGCGCCGAGTTGCGTAGAGGCCGAGAGCGGTATTGCAGAAAAATTATAACTCGCAGCATATTGAAAAAAAGAACTCCATTTTTTGGAGCTGTGAACTTAGTTCTAAATTTTGAATTATAAACTATGAACTGAACTAGTTCATTCTAAAATTTGTGAACTATGAACTGAACTAGTTCATGTAGAAAGTGAACTTTCCCAACACTGGAACATGTTTGCTTCATATAATGCAGAAGTTCGTTTTTGAGAGTAAATTAAATCACTTTGTGCACTTAACGTTTTTTTAAAAAAAAAAAGAAACTGTCATCTGGAGAGTTTAAAACCACACTTAATGAGGGGAAATGTACTGTATGGAGATATTTCTGTCGGAAGACTTCATAGTCATGCGGATTCTAATGAGGCTGTTTGATATGTCCAATGTAAGAAGTGTGAAGCTTTAATGAAATATGATTGATGCCGTCTTCTTTCTCCACAACAACATGGATTAAACCTCGATGGTTGGACTATGTAGATAGTTTTATAACGAATGTGGCCGTGTACTTAGCCTACATTTCAAGAAAAAAACTGATCTTCAATGGTAAGACTTGTTTTATTCGTGCCTCTTCTGGTGTAGCATATATCGTGAGTTTTATTTAGGCATATACAGATGCCTAGCGTGTGTAATGTGTAGGCCATTTCATTCCGATCTTGCAATGTGAATAATTTTATTTCAATATGTTTATCTCCCTCTTGTGCGCACTTGTGAGTTTAACGGGGCTTGTTTGTGTGAGGGACTAAATATTTTACTTGCTGTCGGGCGTTTTTTGAGAATAAAATAACTTCACATTTAGGATAACAGCCTTCTTCCTGTTGCAGGAATTTGTTTGTATCCTAGCTGTCACAACGTGATAACAGGCGGCAAATGCATCATAAAGCAAGTTTAAAAGAAATTAACTGTATGGAGATATTTCTGTCAGATGGCATCATAGTCGATGCAGATTCTAATGAGGCTGTTGGATATGTCCCATGATATGATATGAATGAATATGTCCAAAGGTTGTTTGGACAAAATATTTTAATTGCTGTCTGCTCCTGCCGGGCTCTGGCACCTACTCTGTCAGATGCTGGCGCTCATGTGGGTTTTAAATATGGCGGTATTGTGATATATAGGGAATGAAACAGGAAACAGTCGCAGTCTTTAGTGTCCAGCTCTACCGCTGCAGAATTGGCAGTCATTCGCGCATCTTTGTAATCTTTTAGCGATGTGTTATAGAGGTGAGGATATTTCCGGACCGCTTTCGAAATGCGCTCTTCGATGTTTGTGATCATAGACATATATATATATGTCTATGTTCGTGATCTCCATCTTCTTAAGTTTTTTTGTGGATTTTAAACATGGCGGTATTGTGATGTATAGGGAATGAAACAGGAAACGCGAGGTCCAGAAATGTGAGATTCCGGAAATGATGTCCTTTGGAAATTATGTCGTAACGGACCAATCACGGCCAAGGGGTATCCGTCGCTGTACAGCACGGCATGACGGACCGACAGGAATTTCAACGGTGCACGGGAGAGCTCTCCGAGGGCCCCGGAGACGACGGAGAGGGCGTTCCAGGGTGTTCCATCTATGTGTTGGCCCTTCCCATGTGTCCGAAATCGTGAAGTACGGAGTACCATATAACGGCCCTTAGGGGGAGGATGGGTTCGACTCCCCACTTAATTAGCTTTGTTTAAGTCCACTTTCCTTCTCGTTGTCGTATTGCCATTATCCGAAGTCATTGCCGTTGTGCCGTCCGTGTTTGAATCATTAGGCTTGCTCGTAATCCTTTTATCCAGTCCATTGTCATTTAGCCGTGTGTCAGTCCGTTGTTCACCTTTGTTTAAATCCGTTGTCTTTATCTTTGTCTTTTTGCCGTTGTCCTTGGTCGATGCCTTGCTGCCGTCCGTTTTTGAGGGTAAATCCTTATCTCGTTTACCTTTTTTAATTCCGTGTTCAGTGCCGCGAGGTCCGTCCATTGTGAAAAAAGTTTGAACTTTCAAGTTCGCCCTAACAGTTAAAAAACTGCCGGGTTCCCTTTCAGAACAAATAAACTAAACTGACACTAACAAAAAAACTTAC
Organism: Clupea harengus; assembly: GCF_900700415.2. Taxonomy (NCBI): domain Eukaryota; kingdom Metazoa; phylum Chordata; class Actinopteri; order Clupeiformes; family Clupeidae; genus Clupea; species Clupea harengus. The sequence continues at coordinate 35,485 of NW_024879868.1, read as the reverse complement.
TAAAGACAAAAATCAAACGCACAAACAATAAACAAACGAACTGGAAGGAGCCTTTCTCCTTCTACTACTGCCAACAAACAACTTCGCAATCTCACGAAAGTGGGCGTGCTCAGTGTGGTATGGCCGTAAGCAATTACTGCCTGACAAAGTCGGCCTCATAAAGCTCACGTGGCTCGGGACGTGCATGCAGACAGACTGACAGATAGACGAATCTCAGGTAGTGGAGGAGGGACAGGACTGGGCAACATTCAACCAATGGTGCATGTTAGTTTAGAAAAAACATATATATTGTGAGTTAGTCAACCACCAACATTTTCGTCTCGTCTCCGAAAGTTAAAATAGATTTAGTCATAGTTTTTATTTTCAAAGATCCGTTTTTGTCATGTCTTAGTCTCGTTTTAGACAGACACACTAACAGACAGGCAGAAAGAAAGAAAGAAATAAAAAACACAAAAGAGTGTTCCAAGTTTAACTGGCTGAATTGTGCTGACTGCTGCGGCCAGCAGGGGCGCGCTGGGAGGCAGAGACAGAAAAGCTTACAGCACCTGGTATTCCCAAGCAAATTCCCCTCCAAGTACCTAAGCGATCGTCAGCCATCCAATGGTTGAGCAGAGCTGAGCAGCAATCAGCCAATGGTTGAGCAATGCTGAGCAAAGCTCACGCTCAACAGACCAATCATTGAGCGAGGATCGGAATACGTCATCTAGCTGTGTGAGCTGTTATACAAAAATACTGGTGGCCATTGATGAACGATTGGACTGTTTTCTTTACTCTCAGGTACGTTTGGTATAATTATGTGCTAAGTAATGAATGAAACTCGATATATTTGTGGATAATTTGCCTGATATTCAGGTTTTACATGATAATATATCTTGTTAGCGCCGTACTGACACTAATTTTCTAGCTCCGCTTGTTGACATTGAAATAGCTAACCGCTAGGGGTTGATCTCTCTGAAATGCGTTTAAAATGCGACCAGACTATTGATTTTACATGTTGAGACCTTGAAGAATGTACTACTACTGTGTGGACTCTAAATGTAAAGCTTAAATATGCTTTAGATGCGTTAGAATATCAACCGCGATTAGCATGCTAAATGCGTTGAAAAATGAATGAATGAGCTAGCAATCACTGGTGTTATGACCTGACGATCCCTGGAAATTCTTCAAAAACGTGATCTGACACTCTAGCTAACTTCTTAAGACCATAGAGATGGTGTTACAACAGTGTGGAGTTGAAATTCGATGTGTAAATATGCTTTAAAAGTGTAAACATGTCAACCGCGATTTGCATGTTAAAAACAGTGATGAATGAATGGGCTGTTTTTGGTTACTACTTTTACTGGGTCTCTAAAAATGTATTTAAGCCCTGCTTTTCATTTATTCATGTTTTACTCTATCAGATGAGTCATGGAGAAGTTTAAACATCGGTGCAGCGTGTGCGACAAGACTTTCACTGAAAAGTCCAACCTGACGAGGCATCTGAAGATCCATGCTATAAGTATAAGAATGTCAGGGGAGAGATGGCCGAGAGGAAGCTCTTTAAGGAGAAGATGGAGTTCCACCCGCCCCCACCTCCTATGGCCGTCAAGGGAGCTGTGCCCAACATGCTCTCCTTCTTCACCACCCCTGCCTTCTTCTGGCGCCCGGTCGGCGTGATGAAGGCATTGATCCGCTGCCCCAACACCAACTGCCCCGCACCGCCAGAGTACTACCTGGAGAAGAGAGGGTACGGCAGCTACGCCAGGCAAGTGTACGGCTTGAACTTCCTTTACACCCTGCTGACCGAGAGGTTGATGTGCAAACACTGTCTCAAGCTGAGGGAGGAGCCGAGCCAGACGCAGGCGGACGACGAGGAGGACGGCGCCCACCGTGCCCAGCTGCAGTACACCTGGCAGGCGTACAGTCCGAAAATTCTGATGAACCTTGCCCCGGCCGTCAGAAGCATGTTCCCTGCCATAGTCTGTGGCAAGCGTGCTGTGGACAGGAGTGTTGTCACCCTGATGAGCAACCGAACGAGCAATCAACGCTGTGTCAATGAGCAAGGTGCAGAGGCTGCTGCAGCAGGGCCACGACGAGTGGTACGTGGAGCGTCGGGACTTGTACCAGACTCTCCTGTACGATGCCCACACGTCGGCGGCTGGATCGTCTCAGCAAGGCATCCTGTCGTTTGCCAGAGCAGCCGGCACTTACACCCTTCCCATCGCCCCGTCTCCCCTTCCGTCTGCTCGGGTCCTGAGGCGTGCGCACCTGATCCTGGAGATGGAGAAGATGCCCGTGTACAGGGACCAAATCCTCAGTACGACTGGGGAAATCTTGTGCATCGACGGCACAAGGAAGGTATGTACAGCATAAAGTACTTGTGATCATATGGAACAGACTGACTGTTGATAAACACCACGCAATGAATGTTCTGCTTTGTTTTGATAGATTCTCAAGAAGATCTACGGCGACGGCCAGGGCACCATGCAGTACGTCACCAGCGTGCTGAATGAGTGGGGTCAGTTCTTGACCACAGTGGTGGTGGCGTCCGAGTCCGAGGGCTGCTACGCACGCATGGCCAGAGGTCTGGTCGCCCGCTTTCGCCGTGCCAACGCTCCTGCTCCAAAGGTGGTGTACGCGGACAACAATTTGCAGTTGAAGAAGAGCAGTCGCGTGAGGAAGAGGAGGAGTCGGCTGAGCAGGGAGACGACGAGACTGCGGACGAGGGTCTCGGCATGTCTTCTGATACAGAGGAGGACCCGATAGACAGAGTCTGTGGGAAGCACGTCGTCCTCACCCAGGCAGAACAGGCGGAAGAGGACAGTCCTGCCCTGCAAGACGTGCTGATGAGCCATCGACAACTGCAGTTGCCCGGTATAGAGGAAGTGGAAGCACTGGCCTTGCTCCTCGTAGAACTGGCCGACAACAGCGACCACCACCTAGTGCCGGCTGACCTCAGGCAGAAGATCCGCCGCCAGCTCTCTCCACGACCACGACAAGACCGCCGCCCGCTTCTTCAAGCGGTACAAGTCCAGGTGGGGCTACACTTTGTTCGGTCGGTGCCTTGGGGCGGACTCTCCCGAGACCAGAGCAGCCCAGAAAACAAAGTTTGGCTGCATGAGGTACGCTCAGGCGGCACAGGTGACCGAGGACAGTTGCCTGCTCTACCTCCTCCTCAAGATGCTGAAGAACCGAGCGCCGACCAATCAGCCCACCTCCCCCAGCAAGATCACGGCTTCTTTGAAGGGACACTATAATCAGAATCAGAATCAGAATCAGAAAGGTTTTTACTGCCAAGTAGGTTTTCACCTACGAGGAATTCTTTGTGGTACAATGGTGCAAACAATAAACATACACAATAAACAATACACATATCAGGTTACAGCAGGAGTGTGCAAAAAAGGGATTAGAGTCCGTGTTGGGGGGCGGGGGTCCCGGGCCTTGTTGATGAGGCTAACCGCAGACGGGAAGAAGCTGCTCAGGTGGCGTGAGGTTTTGGTCCTGATGGACCGCAGCCTTCTGCCGGAGGGGAGTGGCACAAGGAGTTTGTGTCCAGGGTGGGAGGGATCAGCCATAATCTTCCCTGCACGCCTCAGGGTCCTGGATGCATACAAATCCTGGAGAGATGGCAAATTGCAGCCAATCACCTTCTCCGCAGAACGAATGACACGCTGCAGTCTGCTTTTGTCTTTGGCAGTGGCAGCAGCGTACCAGATGGTGATGGAGGAGGTGAGGATGGACTCAATGATGGAGGTGTAAAAGTTCACCATCATTGCCTTTGGCAGGTTGAATTTCTTCAGCTGCCGCAGGAAGTACATCCTCTGATGTGCCTTTTTGGTGAGGGAGATGATGTTTAGCTCCCACTTGAGGTACTGGGAGATGATGGTACCCAGGAAGCGGATGGACTCCACACTGTCAACTGGGGCATCACTCAGGGTGATGGGGTTGGGAGGGGCTGGGTTCTTCCTGAAATCGACAACCATCTCCACTGTTTTCAGCGCGTTGAGCTCCAGATTGTTCTGTCCACACCAGGTCACCAGATGGTCAATCTCCCACCTGTAGGCAGACTCATCACCACCAGAGATGAGCCCAATGAGGGTGGTGTCGTCCGCGAACTTGAGGAGCTTGACGGACTGGTGACTGGAGGTGCAGCTGTTGGTGTACAGGGAGAAGAGAAGAGGGGAAAGAACGCAGCCTTGAGGGGAACCGGTGCTGATGGTCCGGGGGTCAGAGACATGTTTTCCCAGCCGCACGTGCTGCCTCCGGTCAGACAGGAAGTCTGTGATCCACCTGCAGATGGAGTCAGGCACACTCAGCCGGAGAAGCTTGTCCTGTAGCAGAGCCGGGATGATAGTATTGAAGGCAGAGCTGAAGTCCACAAACAGGATCCTGGCATAGGTTCCTGAGGATGGAGTGAAGGGCCATGTTTACTGCATCGTCTACAGACCTGTTAGCTCTGTAGGCAAACTGGAGGGGATCCAGTAGAGGGTCAGTGATTGCTTTGAGATGCCGCAACACAAGCCGCTCAAATGACTTCATCACAACAGAGGTCAGAGCAACGGGTCTGTAGTCATTAAGTCCACTGATCTTTGTTTTTTTGGGGACGGGGATGATGGTCGAGGTTTTGAAACAGGCTGGTACGTGGCATGACTTCAGTGAGGAGTTAAAAATGTCTGTAAACACCGGTGACAGCTGTTCAGCACAGTGCTTTAGGATGGATGGAGAGACAGAGTCTGGCCCGGTTGCTTTGCGGGGGTTCTGTCTCCTAAAGAGTCTGAAGACGTCCCTCTCCATAATGGATAGAGTCGTCACTGTGGTGGGGGAGAAGGGGGGGTGCTCTGAGGTGGGCAGCTGTGGAGAGGCGTAGGCCTCTGCTGTGGTGGGGAAGGTGAAGCTGATGGGCTGGAGCTGGTGGGTGGTGTCACAGGGGATGGTATCAGGACTGTCCCATTGTCTTTCGAAGCGACAGTAAAACTCGTTCAAGTCATTGGCCAGGCGTGGGTCGTTAGTGGAGTGGGGGGCTCTAGGCTTAAAGTTTGTTATCTGCCTAAGCCCTTTCCAGACAGAAGCAGAGTCGTTGGCTGAGAACTGGTGTTGGAGTTTCTCAGAGTAAAGACGTTTAGCATCTCGCACCTCCTTGCTAAACATGTATTTTGTCTCAATAAACCTGTCTCTGTCCCCACTCCTGAATACCTCTTCCTTCTCCAACCTTAACTTTCTGAGTTTAGCTGTGAACCAGGGTTTGTCGTTGTTATAACTCACCCTGGTGCGTGATGGTAAACAGCTGTCCTCACAGAAGCTGATATATGATGTCACAGCTTCTGTGTACTCATCCAGACTGTTGGTAGCGGTCCTGAAGACATCCCAATCAGTACAGTCCAAGCACGCCTGAAGATCCTCCACAGCTTCACTGGTCCACTGCTTAGATGTCCTCACAACAGGTTTGCAGAGTTTTAATTTCTGCCTGTATGCAGGGATCAAATGGACCATGACGTGGTCAGAGTGTCCCAGTGCAGCCCGGGGGACGGCATGATAGGCACTGCTAACTGTGGTGTAGCAGTGATCCAGAATGTTCTCCTCTCTGGTCAGGCATTTAATATATTGTCTGTATTTGGGGAGTTCGCGGGTGAGATTTCCTTTGTTAAAGTCGCCGAGGACAATAACTAAGGAGTCCGGGTTAGTCCTCTCCACACACAGTATCTGGTCGGCGAGCATGCGCTGTGCAACCTGCACGTTGGCTTGCGGTGGAATGTAAACACCGACCAGAATGAATGAAACGAACTCACGGGGGGAGTAGAATGGTTTACAGTTGATAAAAAAAGATTCCAGATCAGGAGAACAGTACTCTTGAATCACTGTCACATCCTTGCACCAGCCACTGTTAGTGTAGAAACAGATTCCTCCACCTTTCGTCTTGCCGGAAAGTTCTGTGTGGCGGTCCGCTCTGAAGAGTTGGAAGCCTGCCAGCTGCAGCGCAGAGTCCGGTATTAATCCACACAGCCACGTCTCCGTGAAGCACAAAACGGAAGAAAGGGAAAAGTCCCTGCTAGACCTGATGAGAAGGCACAGTTCATCCATTTTGTTGCTAAGTGAGCAGACGTTGGAGAGGAGTATACTCGGTAGAGGCGACCGAATGCCTCTCCTCCTAAAGCGCACCAGGGCTCCAGCGCGTTTACCTCTCCGTCTCCGTCTCACTGTGTGTCCAAGGCCTTTGATTTGTAGGTCTGATAAATCCACGGAAGAGGCGAGAAAGTTGGGACATAAAACAGATGGTGTTGAGTCCCTGATATTTAGTAGCTCTTCTCTCGTGAAAATAATCCGCGATATTATTATTATCGCCATAGCAACACAATAACAACAATATAAGAGGATTGCAGACCGAGTCCGAGACGACCCCATCCTCGGCAGTCTCCCCATTCCACTTCCCAACTTGAACGCCAAGTCCATCTCGACCTTCACTGCCAGGGAGGAGAAAAAGGCCAACTACGGGGCGACTGTACTGCCGAGGGTGACGCCTCACCTGAAAGTGCTGTCAGACGCACCGTTCCCAGAAGCTCCTGCGCTGCCAACATCCCTCCCACCGCCAGACCGGCCTCAGGTCCAGTACCAGCACGTTCATCACGAGGCTGGAAAAAGACATGGTGAGAAGCGGAGGTAAGTTGTCATCAGCACTTTGTTTCACCTGTTGGCTGTGGAAAGCAAATAGCACACACGTCATATCATACTCATTACATGTGTATTTTATATTTCCAGATTATTTGTTGAAGAGCCAGAGCCTGTGCCTCCTGTGAACCGGCCCGTTCAGCCCACGGCGTCGTCCTCCTTCACTCGGCCAAAGCCTGCTGAGCCCACCCTCATTCTGCCAAGGCCTACTGCGTCCACCCACCTCCAGCCAAAGCCTGCTGCGCCCACCTATGGACCACCCCCTGTGTCGGCAGCACCCATACTGCTGGTTCTCCCCGCACAGCCACAGGCTCGCTCCCTCCGTCCTGTTTCGTGGGCCATCGTGCAGCCAGAGCTTTGTACCTCCTGCACCAACAGTCAAGGCATTCATGCCGAACAAGTCCTCGCGGCCATGTGGGGCTTGCCATGTGCCTAATTGTGGTGGACAGCGGAAGAGGTACACACCTTCCAAGGACAAAGTGGCTGGAAGCACCCAGAAGATATTTTCCTACTGTCCATCCACTAGGAAATCCACCACCTCTGGGTTTGACAATGTGGTGTACGACAGCTTTGAACACTTTAAAAGTGTGGTGGATGTGGAGTTGGAAAAGAGTGTGTAAATAACTGTAAATAACTTATCTCTGTGATGCCACTTCTCCTGTGCCATCTGTAGGAGAGAGAAAGAGGCTTGCTTGTGTTTGTTTGTTTGTGTGTTTGTACTTGCTGAAGCACTTTAAAACACAAACAAATAGGGGTGGGGGAAAAAAATCGATTTTTCGATTTCTCTCGATTCTCTCTAGAACGATTCGGTCTCGATTCAGAAAAGTTAATAATCGGAATTTTAAAAAATGAAATTAGTTCGCCTGCTGCAGAACGCAACAGAAAACTCTCCTCTCTGGCCTGCTGCTGCTCTGCTATACACGCATGCGCACTAAGCGCACTAAACGCACATGTTTGAATGTTTATAAACAAAGTTGAAGCGGCACCAAAATGGCTGCAATGGAGAGCCCTAGACGTATACGACCTGCACCGGCTTCTTTAAAAGCTGCCATATGGCAGCATTTTGGATTTTATGAGATTGACGGCAAGATGGACAAGACTTACACCATCTGTAAGGTCTGTAGAAGTAAAATAAAATACTTCGGAAACACAACAAATCTGCATAGCCACATTTCCCGACACCACTCAGAGTTGGGAGGAAAAAAGGCACCCATTCCTGATAGCAGCCAGATGACGATCGAACAGGCACTGGTACAACTGCCACCCAACTCAGAGAGGGCCAAACGGATTACGAAATCCATTGCCAGATTTATTGCAGTGGATTTAAGGCCGTATTCAGTTGTGGAGAACGTGGGTTTTCAGGGAATGGTGAATACACTGGATCCGAAGTACAAAATACCTTCTCGGCGTTACTTCACCGACACAGCTATACCAACGCTGTACAGTGAGACCAAAGCGAAAGTTTTGGACACTTTGATGGAAGCGGGTAGGGTGGCGTTAACATGCGACGCATGGACATCAATAGCCACGGTGTCCTACGTGACCATAACTGCGCATTTCATTAACAAAGATTGGCAGCTTGTGTCCCTTGTGCTCCAAACAAGAGCAATGTATGAGAGTCACACGGGTGCAAACGTGGCTGACTTGTTAAAGAGGGTAGCAGAGGAATGGCATCTGAATGACGTCGTTTTAGTCACAGACAATGCTGCCAATATGGTTGTTGCAGCCCAACTTGGTGGACTTGTGCATGTGCGATGCTACGCCCACACCTTAAACCTGGCTTGTCAGCGAGCGCTCAAGCTGCCATCTGTGTCCAGGCTCCTGGCTAGGATTAGACGAATTGTTTCGTTTTTCCACCGGAGCACCGTCGGCGCATACGAGCTAGGAGAAAAGCAGAAGCTGCTGGGTCTGCCATGCCACAAACTCATAACAGACGTCAGCACCCGATGGAACAGTGCCTTTGAGATGGTGGATCGTTTTTTGGAACAGCAGCCTGCTATCTGCGCCACTTTACTCTCTCCCCAGGTGAGGAAAGGAGAATCTGATCTCTGTACTCTCAATGAGACCGATGTCTCCAACGCAGAGGATTTAGTTAAGGCCCTCAAGCCAATGAAAGATGTTACTACACTTATATCAGAGGAGAGTAGCCCCACTGTGTGTTTGATTGCCCCACTGCAAGCTCAACTCTGCCAGGAAACGACGGGCAACATTGCAGAGTCATCAATTATCCGCGATATAAAGAAGGCCATCAATGAGGACCTCAGCAAAAGGTACACGTCTGACCTAGAGAGAAGAACACTTCGTTCAGCTTCCGCTCTGGACCCGAGATTTAAGGGACTGCCTTTCCTTTCTGAAGAGGATATAGTGGACACATTTGGAAGAGTTGTTGCTGAAGCTGCATCACTTGAGGTAAATGTTATTTTATTGTATGTAGCATTATTGTAAGATTTTAGGCTGACCTACGTAATGCATAATACAACACAATATTGAACAGATAGGTAGCCTACCGTAAATCCTCAAATAAAGACCGGGATTCAATTATAGGCTGGGCTTCAGATAGTAGCCGGGGGCGTGGTCGATACGGACAAATAAAGGCTTATATCTAGAATACAAGCCGGTGATTAAAAAAAAAGGTACCGGTAGCCTATTTTACTGTAGCCTACCAGCATCAGTCCATCAGCACAAAGCAGACATCACAATTTAATTTGATGCATTTTCTAAATACATGTTCTCCTCATGTTTAATGTTGTTGGCTAATTTCATGGCTGTTTGAAATAAAAAAAGAAATATTTCAGCCTACAAGGCGAATTTGTTATTATACAGTTACTTGCCTAAACGATAGAAGACATTCCTCCAAAAAATCCTCCATTCCTCCCGTTTCGTGATTTCCGCTAAGTCTAATAGAACTTTAACGTTCCAGGTGTTGCGTAGCAACGCATTACTTGCTGACTTCAAGTTACAATGACTTTCCGCTATGTTAAATGACCGGACTTCTTGCGGAATGATATAAAAGATGTGAATTAGAAGCGCAAAACCCGTTGCCAATGAACATTCTGAAGAGCCGTATAATAAGTAAGAAATAAAGGCCTGCCCCTAATACAGGCCGGTGCGCTGTGCAGCCTAAGTACATAAAAGCCCGGGCCACAATTTGTGGATTTACGGTAATTTATGGTTTGACTTGTTTTATTTTAGGTATTATTTCTTATATGGTTAGGATTGGAGATATTGACATTATATGGCAATGTAAAATGAGGCTACTGTGGTGATTGTGTTTACCTACAGCAACAGGTAAGAGTGGAAGAAGATGAAAGCCAACACAACACAGAGGGCACCCACCCTACAGAGGAGCAGAACCAAAGCTCCTCCCCTCCCAAGAGAAGAGTTGCCCCCTCTTTGCAATTCCCCTCTCCTCCTAAGAGAAGAGCTCCATCCTCTTTGTTGGAGAATCTGCTGGGGAATACCTTCCCTATTGCAACAGCTCAGCAGCCCATCTCTGCCTATGCTAAAGCTGAGGAGGAGGTTACCAAGTTCCGTGGTGCTCCACCAATTCCTCTGTCTGAGGACCCTCTCAGCTGGTGGAGAAAAAATGATGTGATGTATCCCTTGCTTTCCAAGTTGGGCAAGCGATACTTCTGTATTCCGGCCACCAGTGTCTCTGCAGAAAGAGTGTTCTCTACTGCAGGGGATATTGTGACTGCCCAGCGGAGCACACTCACACCAGAGCATGTCGACCAGCTCCTGTTCTTACACAAGAACTTGCATATTCCATGAGCATCCACCAGTTTTTAACTGGAAGTGAAGCACCTTTACTATGTTCGACTTTCATGCTACACTGCCATGATTTAATTTAGCACTGTTATGTTATTTCTGTTTACTATTCACAATGTAAACAATGTGTTGCATGCAAACGCCATAAAGTAGCGTATTATTGTGTAGCATAACTTATTTTTTGTCTCAGGGATATGCTGCTTATTACCCATAATAAAAGGGGCATTTTGTGTTTGAAGTCTTCTTCTTATCATTGACTAAGAGCAGCTTTTTCTTTAATAATTTAAAAGAAAAATGAATCTGTTTAATATTTTTTTTACATAGGCTACTTCCATATTGTGTTGAAATGCAAGCTGCATTGGTTCTTGCATTGTTGATAGAAAATCATATTTGTGACAAAGATTTTTTTTTCTCTTATAAAAAATTAGAGAAGGTAATTCATCTGTTGATTTTCTTTAATTATCAAATAAAGTAGGAAGTGATTAGCCACCTCTGAGTAGCAAACTCAGATTTGAGAAAATTTTGAAAATCGAGATGCATCGATAATCGTTTTATCGGTTTAGAATCGATAATCGGTTTTGAATCGAATCGTTGACCTCTGAATCGGAATCGAATCGAAAGGTGCCAAGAGATTCCCACCCCTACAAACAAAACTATCTATTTATTTATATAGTTCAGAAGTTCAAAAAATGCACTTTACAGTTTTACTTAAGAATGTTCTTGTGTTTGTTTTTTATTATTATTTATGTTGCTGTTAAAATGCACTTTGTAGTATCTTTTTTTAATAAAAAACATGTTCTGGCCTATGTTTAATATCAAGGCCAATCTAACCTCAATCATTTTAACCTTAATCAGTTCCGATCTAACACAATCAGTTTACATACCCTTTAGTGGTTATTCATGTCTGATAATATGTGTTTTTGTCATGTATGTGTTTGTCTTTGTCAGCTTCATGTCTTTGTAATGTTTGTATGTCTTTGTCTGCTTCATGTTTAACAAAAGTTTGCCAAAGAAAACACACACAAAAAATCGAACAGGCTTGAGCCTTTATTTGTTGATTAGTGACCTGAGTCTTTGGATAATCCTGTTCTTTATTGGGCTTTGGCCTGTACAAACCAATTGTTAATTTTTATCACAAGTACAAGTTTGTGTTTTTAATTAAGTGTTTTTGATTATTATATGTTATTTATGTGCGCGTGTCCTTGTGATGTTTGTTTGTCTGTCAGCTCCATGTTTAACTAAATGTTCACAAATGGTAGTAAATGTTTGTCTCTCGTGTTCTCGCTCGTAGATCTGTACCTTGTCGTGGTGAGTGAGCTTTAAACCAAACAGATCTTGTTTACTTGTGTTTTCATGCATTGCCTTTTAAATGAAACACATTCTGGGTGAAAAATTAAAGTTGTAAAAGTATTTCAAGTATTTTGGAGTCTCTGTATGCTTGGGTTTCAGAAGGGGTGGGATAGTGTAAAAAAAACACATCAAAGCAATTAGAAGTCCTTGTTTCTTCTCCGCCACTACCACAGGTGTGAATACACCCCACTGTGCGCTGGCTGTACCCCCTGGGTGGTCACGAGTTCTGTGAAAGGCTTTGATGTCTTCCAGACAAAGTGAGAGTGTACTGATACATGACACCTTTTCTTAATTCAGCCCAAAAATTTAACTATGAAAATAATAAACAAAACATTCAGCAGACTAGTATATTTCAATAAACCAGGCCTTGTACATGACAATTTCTGTAAATAACACTGACCACCAGATGGAACCATCCGTTTTGATCATTTTCGATCGATCCCAGGGTTGAGCAATAAGTACTTGGGGGGGGTCATGAGCCTTTCCCAGGCGGTCTCCCATCCAAGTACTAACCAGGCCCGACACTGCTTAGCTTCCGAGATCGGACGTGCTCAGTGTGGTATGGCTGTAAGCCATGAAAGGCTGACCGAATCAACTTCATAAACCTCAACTGGCAGTGCTAGCGTGTATTGAGGGAAAAAAAAAGCTTACAGCACTAACCAGGCCCGACACTGTTTAGCTTCCGAGATCCGACGAGGGGACGTCCCCAGGACGTTAACAGGACATTCGCTACGTCCCCAATTGGTCCCCGCCACAACGTTCGCTAGAGGACGTTACCAGAACGTTTTTGACGTTCGTAGCAAGTCTACGTTTGGTCCTTATCTGACGTTCGCATGAGGCTTAAATCTGACTATTAGGGAACGTTGTGATTTGGTCTGTCAGCACACGTCCCCAGGACGTCCTTCAAAAACGTCCCTGTAACCTTTACCCGTGGTCCTCTGCGTGACGTTCGCATGAGCCCTAAATCTGACTTTTAGGGAACGTTCTGATTTTGTCTCTCAGCACACGTCCCCAGGACGTCCTTCAAAAACGTCCCCGTAACCTTTACCTGTGGTCCTCTGCGTGATGTTCACATGAGCCTTAAATCTGACTTTTAGGGAACGTTCTGATGTTGTCTCTCAGCACACGTCCTTCAAAAACGTCCCGGTAACCTTTACCTGTGGTCCTCTGCGTGACGTTCGCATGAGCCTTAAATCTGACTTTTAGGGAATGTTCTGATTTGGTCTCTCAGCACACGTCCCCAGGACGTCCTTCAAAAACGTCCCCGTAACCTTTACCTGTGGTCCTCTGCGTGATGTTCACATGAGCCTTAAATCTGACTTTTAGGGAACGTTCTGATGTTGTCTCTCAGCACACGTCCTTCAAAAACGTCCCGGTAACCTTTACCTGTGGTCCTCTGCGTGACGTTCGCATGAGCCTTAAATCTGACTTTTAGGGAATGTTCTGATTTGGTCTGTCAGCACACGTCCCCAGGACGTCCTTCAAAAACGTCCCTGTAACCTTTACCCGTGGTCCTCTGCGTGACGTTCGCATGAGCCCTAAATCTGACTTTTAGGGAACGTTCTGATTTTGTCTCTCAGCACACGTCCCCAGGACGTCCTTCAAAAACGTCCCCGTAACCTTTACCTGTGGTCCTCTGCGTGATGTTCACATGAGCCTTAAATCTGACTTTTAGGGAACGTTCTGATGTTGTCTCTCAGCACACGTCCTTCAAAAACGTCCCGGTAACCTTTACCTGTGGTCCTCTGCGTGACGTTCGCATGAGCCTTAAATCTGACTTTTAGGGAATGTTCTGATTTGGTCTCTCAGCACACGTCCCCAGGACGTCCTTCAAAAACGTCCCCGTAACCTTTACCTGTGGTCCTCTGCGTGATGTTCACATGAGCCTTAAATCTGACTTTTAGGGAACGTTCTGATGTTGTCTCTCAGCACACGTCCTTCAAAAACGTCCCGGTAACCTTTACCTGTGGTCCTCTGCGTGACGTTCGCATGAGCCTTAAATCTGACTTTTAGGGAATGTTCTGATTTGGTCTCTCAGCACACGTCCCCAGGACGTCCTTCAAAAACGTCCCCGTAACCTTTACCTGTGGTTCTCTGCGGGACGTTCAGATTCAGTCCTTCAAAAACGTCCCACTGACGTTCGCATTCGGTCTTTCACCTCTTTTACCAACTAGCGTAACTTGAACCATGCTCATGAACAGGGGCGGCGCTAGGGGGTGCTCTAGCTCCCCCTGGATTAGCCATAGCACCCCCAATAAAATAATGGTTTATTTATTATTGTTATTTAATTTCATCCTGCGTTATATATTGTGTGATGATAATAAGAAATAAAAAGAAAATTATAACAGATTGAAATGAACAGATTGTTTTGGACACAGAGCAATCATGCTGTCATAACCTTTGACCCAATTTTCACGTTGCACGCGTGAACGTTGATGTTACCTCACAGTTGAAGGAGAAAGCGAGCTAGTGGTAGTTTCGAGTTAACATCAACAATGCCTCGGTTTTTGCTACCTAAATGTCCACGTTTGGAAGAACGATTAAGAAACGAGAGTGACGCAGAAGAAAAAGAAATGCCAGGGGTATCTGGTGTGGATTTTTAAGTAGAGGAACGTTGTGGTAAAGGATGTCAACCCTGCACCACTACTGAGGGTGCTAACGATGGTGCTAGCAGCATCAGTGACGTTAGCATAAACGCTCAGGATGGTCCGAAAAGACTCCAGAAATATCAACCTCGCATGTTTGGAGTCCAACAAAGGACTTTTTGTAAAAGCTGGTTGGAACAGTTTGCGTGGTTGGAGTACAGTGTAACTAAGGTATTGTTAGCTGTGTAACATTAATGAATGCTGTCTGATTTGTTGCATGCATTGATTCCCCTGTGTAGCTGAAGACTCGTTTCGGTTGATTAGCAACGAAAAGGCCCTTTTTTCCCAAAGATTTGGAGCCACCTTAAAGTGTCTGTGCTAGGTATACATAAGGCTCTGTGGTTATTGATGATTGTGAACTTAGGGCCAATGATTTTCCGCGATAACGGAAAACGGACGGAATTCGCGGAATGAACACTTTGAAACGGAATTGCACCTTTGAAACGGAAACATCATTTTGTTCATACAAATCGCCCAAATTCCCCTGTATTTTGGGCTGCAAGGCTATATTTCTTTCAAATAAACACAACAACGATTGCAACGATGAACAAACATTAATTAAAGAACAAAACCACTGAGAAAATGTCACGTCTGCGCTGAACTCTGCTCCGGCCACGCCCCCCTTTTCAACGGTTGACCCGCAGATGTCCGCTAAAGCCACATTCAGTCACATTCACGCGCTCGTCTTCCCAATCGCATTTAAAACAAAAAATTTTTAGTCTTCTGTTGATGGCTGGCAAACAACAATCTAAGAAGGGCACATATTATTCACTCATTTTAAGCCATCAATCTACCTCAGGGTGAACAAAATGAGCTGAAACGGGAAAAAAACGGAATTCACCAAATGTGAAACGGAAAATGCATTTTTTTTAAACGGAAAATCATTGGCCCTATGAACTGAAATAATATATACCTTTTTTAACGCATTTCTGACTCTTTTTTTAGTTATTTCTATCTACTATTCCAAGATCAATTTCACTCTGTCTTACATGGTAGTGGTCACCTGGCGCCCAACTTTAACCCTCACTACCACAAGTGTTTTAAAGTAAGTTAAGTATTTGGGATTGCGGACTCTATAACATGCTGTATGCATTTTGTCAGTGACCGTCACAGATGTGCACGTCCATCGGAAGTTGCCCAGATAATGATAACAATAATACAATCGGTTTGTTTAGCGCTTTTGATGCTTCAGAGAGCAAACATGTAAACAGATGATAGACGATTTGGTGGGGAGGTGTTGTAAGTAGAGAACCATGTGACACATAGGCTATCACCCTCATTTTATAGCTCCCCCATAGCACCTGCAGAAAAAAATGTCTGGCACCGCCACTGTTCATGAAAGACATCCCTTTCCCTTATGTTGAATGAGTGAATCATAGCAATATCACAGTTTTTCCTCTCCCTCAAGTTTTTATGTTACCATTTCAGTGGATTTAATACTCGAGGGATTGACTTGTGTTAACCCATAATGCTTGACATTCACATAAACTACACAAATCCAAATCTTAACTGTTTTGGCATTGTAACGGGGGTCAATCACAAACAAGAATAACATCAGAGGAAAAGACATTTTTAGCAAGCTCTTTTGTGCATTGTGTTCCAATGGGCCAAACAATTCTGGCTGATTTTGTAACAAAAAAAAACACTGACCATGCCGTTAATGCAGCTATAAGAACGTATACACATCTTTTAACAGACTAGGAAATGCACATTATACATACAACCTACTACCTTGTGAGTTCCGTAACAGAGTGTGTGTGTTAAGATGGTGGTCTTAATTAAATTCAATACAATACAATATATTTCATACACTTTATTAAACCACGAGGGTCAATTTTCATTTTCAGGTATAGTGACACAAAGCTGTATAAAATTAAAACAATGGTAAGATCTGGGGAAAAAACCCTTGTGCAGGTTGCCAACCGCCTAGAAGAAATCATAAAAGTAAAAATCCCAAATGAGCAGCAAATCATAATCAAGGAAAAGTCGGTCTACATTCTCAGTGACACAATGTGAAGGGCACTGTGTGCCAATGTCCTGCTGCTGGGGTGAGGGAGCAAAGATGGTGTGACGAACCCCTTTGGGCTCGTCGGCTCTGCTTGTTTTGTCTGCAGGAATGCGTGTGTCATTTGGGTGCGTGCATGTACCAGAGCATTCACACGCTTCCGTTGGAATGCGTTGCGCCAACGTATGGCGGAGGAGGAGTCTGGCGCATGGGGTTCTGTTGATACCAGAGACGTTATAGTGAGATTGACAGGTCAACAAACCAATCACGCCACTAGCAAGCTGCTTACCTTGTAAGCAGTAGCATGCTAACATTAGGTAGGGTGCTCACACACCTCGCAAATCCTATCAGACGTATTTTTCAGTTACAATAAAGGGGTTTTTACATTGTACAGTGTCTATTTCTCAGTAACTTTAAAAAAATCTAAGCAAAAAAAAGTCAAACAAACAACTTTTGCGTACAAATACGACCATCTACGGAGTTTGGTCGCCATCTCTTTTTTTTTTAGCTTGCCGCTTTCTAGACGTGAGCATATACGGGATCTGATTGGCTAGCGCCTGTGCTGTCAGTTATGCATGAAAGGCAATTTGATTGGCTGACGCATGCATTGCCTCTCGAAAAGTTGAACATTCTTCAACTCTTGCTGCAAGCAAAGCATGAAACGCAACGCACGGGAACCCAACGGAGCCATAATTCAGTTCGGCAAAGGATGACGTCACCCCATTCAAAGTGAAGCGTGTGAATGCTCTGTCAGGCTGTGTTCAATCTCTGTCTTCCAGGTTCCGGTGATTAACCACCTGGGGGGGGCGTGTCCCTGTACTATAAAGAACCGGCACTTCCTGAATTTGAGGGAGCAAGAGAGGAAGGGAGCAAGAGACCAGACTGTTTATGTACTGTGTCCGAACTTTGAAAATTGATACTTTGGAATTTGGAACTTTGTGGATTAAACTTTTGAATTTGAGAAACTTTGTTGTATTTCTGTTTCTTGTAACGAGCCCAAGAGCCGGGCTGTTACAGATGGTAAGATGCGTGAAGCTGTTGTCAGGGTACTATGGATGTGACAAATGTAATCAGAAGGACATCTGGGGGGTATTCGTCGTAGCTCGCTAAGCGGTTTAGCGAGCTAATTTTCAGGCTAAGATAAAAAACGCCCCTCTTTTTGGTTCGTGGAAGCAACTTTTGATAAATCACCATAGGTACATATCGATTAGCACTAACCTGCTCCAGGGCAGGCTAACTTAAGTGTAGCTGGATAAGCTTGCCACACCCCCGGAAAAAGGAGGGATCCCATTGACCAAGGACTGATATTAGAGTTAGATTAGCGGAGGGAAAGAGTTCTTTGCGATCGCCAAGATCCATTATTCTTGTATGAGTGCTACCGATTCAGCAGACAAGGAATCATTAATTTACAAGACCTTCTCGAGTAATTTATTGCAAACACCACATTGACTGTCTTGCGCTTTTTTGCGAGTGGTACATTTTTGTAGTGTCGGTGATGCGGAGAACAAAGCACTCATAATTATATGAGTGTCATTAGTACACCATAGCATATCATTATTGTAGAAAATGATTAAGGTGGACTCAAGAATAGAGAGAAATACAGACAATTTATTTTCACTGCTTCAATTTATTGCATTTGTTATTAATACATTTAGTCATTTAACAGACGCTTTTATTCAAAGCGACTTCCAAGGAAATGTAAAACTACATCGAGGAAAGAAGGTGGTGAAGGGATTTGAAATAGCAACCATGCAGATTCAAACCGGTAGAGGAAACCTCTGTACCAGCCGACACTTGCCGTCAGGTATTCATACATAGATATCACCCTATAAACATCCCAACACACCTTGCTCTCACAGCGGTGGTGGTGTTGAATTTTGCCATGACTATGGTCTTGTATTCTTCATAAGCGTTCATGTTCATCTCCTACTCGCCAGCGGAGAAAAAAAGAGCCCTTTTCTTTGAGTTTAGAACCATTATACCGTTAGAAAATCATGGTTTTGGTGATTGACCTTTCCTGCCTTTTGAAGTAGGACGTGCACGCGCAAATGCCATGATAACTTTAACCTGGTTGAAATTAACCACATGATTAGGATGCGGATCAGCCGTTAACGAACCGATATTTGCTGTTCTCAATCAGCTCGCTAATCTTAACGGGCTAAAAGGCCAATTGATTAACTTAGCTTCAATCCTACGACGAACGTACCCCTGGGCAGGATGTAACCCTGTATCATAACATTCTGTGTTTGATGTGATGCTAGTGTCAGACCCCATTCACACGGTTGCGTCGGAATGCGTTGATCCGTTAAGGGCCACTTTGAATGGGGTGACGTCATCCTTTTACCTAACTGAACGGAGCCACAATTCAGTTCGGCAAAGGATGACGGCAACCCATTCAAAGTGAATGGGGATCTGTCGCCCTTAACGGATCAACGCATTCCGACGCAACCGTGTGAATAGGCCGTCACAGGGTGAATTGGTAGTGAGTTGGGCCCAGCTGTTTCCCATACCAGTGATTGGCATTGGCAGTGATTGAGTCACAGCTGTTGCCCATTTCATTGATTGGTAGAGCATAGTGGGGATAGGTTGAATCCTCTTTTAAAAGGCCCTGTGTTTGTTGTGCGGGAGGTTGGTGGATTTAGGTGCAGGTTGGCACTCTGGACGTCTGCATCTGTGAACTGTGTGTCTGCTGATTTCACGGGAGAGAGCGGTGGCTGTTTTCCCGGTTCGTGATTGGGACGAGGAGGCAGTGACAGCTGGGCAGATCGGCGATGACGGGGCTATACAACGCGCAACTGGAGCTAAGCTCCAAACAGTAAGGAACGTGTCCATTCAGGGTTCGTACGGTCATGAAAAACCTGGAAAAGTCATGGAATTTTAAAATGGTAATTTCCAGGCCTGGAAAAGTGCTTGAAAAAATAAAATCCCAAAAGTTTTGGAAAAGTCATGGAAATTTGTTATATTCATATTTTCAAGGCTATATTTTACGCTGAGTTTAAAATAATAAATATGCTTTTAAAAGAAATACGCTTAAAATATAAACAGGCATACGCTCTCATACTAACTAAAAAAAGTTTGGTGGCCATAGCAACAGTACCTCAGGGAAGCGGACGGTATAATGCCAGGGAAGTCTAGATTTAACCATGCTTGGCTAAAAATGGAAAAGTACATGTCATGGGTTAAAACAGACGAAAACCCGGGACGAGCAAAATGTAGGTTGTGTGGTGGCAAAACATTCGACATTTCAAACACGGGAGAGGCGGCATTAACCATTAACGAGCCATGCCAAAGGAAGCAAACAGAGCACTGCTACTAGTGAAGCTACAGCAACCCCTATCACCACAGCGAGGGCAACTGCTACGCCAAGCAGGCGTCGTCGATAACCGATTCTGTAACGAAAAATGTCCTAACTGCAGAGGTAATTTGGGCACTGAAGGTGGCCAATTCTAGCCTGGATACCAGACCGAAATTAGCCCCACCCACAACATTTGAAGTCGGGAAGTTTGGTCTAGTGTCGCTCCATTAGGGAGAAATTATCTGCGAACAGAAATTGCCGGACCAATCAAATTGTCAAGGCGGGCTTTATACAATGATGGACAGATGATCAACAGTAACGTAATCAACCGCGTCACCAACACACGGGTTGAATTCGTTTTCAACAAACATGGCTGCCGCTCGAGAGCTGAAATGTATAGATTCGAGTCCATTTGGACATTGACAGTGCATTCATTTTGAAAGAGGAACAGAGAAACGCGATCAAGGCATTTGTCAATCGAAAATATGTTTTTGCCTTCCTTCCTACGGGATCCGGTAAAAGTTTAATTTATCAGCTGGCCCTGGTCACATACTACGCTGTTCTGATTGGTTGGAGGTAACCAATTGAGCGAAGAGGCCTTTTTTCTCCTGGTTCGGTTGAAACACGCCCCATAATCACAGCCCATTGGAGCGGTATCAGACTCATATTCTGACTAGAATTATGAGTACGACATCGTCAGGCTAGGCCAATTCGCATTATTCTTTTGAATCATCCGAAGATGCCAGCCTGCTCTTTCGACGAATGTTCCCCGATAGCCAGATTGCAACACAATTGGGTCATTCCATGCCAAACGTCCAAATAAAAAAAAATCTCCCCACTCGTCCATCTCAGATTTGGCTGAAAAGATTCAAGGATGTTCATACACTTCTTAATAGGTATAGTCCCAAATAGTAGCTCTCTACTGCAGTGGCGGTGCGTCAATACAGGGCGCAAGGGCGCCGCCCCTCCTAAAATTGAGATGAAAAAAAATAAAATAAAAAAATAACATTATATACCAAACAATTAAAATAAGAAATGTACTGTGTTAACGCGTTAAATGTGTGTGGGAGACCGTAAGCCCCTGTCAACAACCACTTAAATGTAATATATTGCCATTCGTTATCACTGAGATAAGCCCCTCCTCCCTGGTGGGGCGCCGGCCAAATGGAAGTCAATGGGAGCTCTCATACTTTTCTCATACATTTGAGCAAGGACAGCTTCTCATTGGCGGATGAAAGTTCGATCCTGGGGCGCAAAATTTTGCGCCCTAACCAATGACATCGTTTCTTATTTCAACGCGACTGGACTATTCGTCGAATCAGAGACCTTTATCATTCCCTCACATCCCATATAAATCTCATGTATCTATGAGAGCAACATAGCTAGCAGAGACTGTGAGTATGGCAACTGAAAACTTTTCAATCGACGATCAGAAGTCGATAAGAAGAGACTTAAAGACATGGGGCCCGAACGTCCGGATTTAAAAATGCAACAGCAGAGCATCGACCGCGGGAGGACGTACACCCGTAGCGTCTCCTCAAGCCTGTATGGTAACCGGAGCTGGTTAGCTGGTTGTTCAGTGAGTGATGCGTTTTTTTGTTTTCCCTGCCTGTTGTTCCAAAGTCCTGTGACTGAAACAATCTGGACTGCAACGGGAATGAGGGATCTAAAGCACTTCAACGATAAATGTAAGAAGCACGAATCTTTCCGCAGCCATCTAACTAACAGCCTGAAGCTTCTTTGGAAGACTGAGTATTGCAGAGCAGTTGGACGAAGGGTACCGAATTGGCATTCGAAAACATGTAGTATCATCCAGTATTTCTGAATCTATTCTGCTCTAAACCTCTACACCCTGTGTTTTTATTTTATTTTTTATCTACTCTGTTTTAAACTTCTTGTACACAATGTTTCTGAATCTACTCTACTCTAAACCTCTACTACCCAATATTAAACCTCTGGAACCCAACCCAATGTTTATTAAACCATTCTGCTCTAAACCTCTCATGCCCAATTTTAGTTTGTTGAAAGTTGTTAATGGACAGTGTTGAGCACTGTTTTCATGAAATAAATCTTTGTTTTTTTTAGCAACTAAGCTATGTGAATTTTCAGACGCTTTTTTAGCAGCGTTTTCTGAAGAGCCATTTTCAAATTGCTATAACTAGAAAAGTATTTAAGCTAGCTCCTTCAAACTTTAGTCTTAAAATCACCATTACAATACCATTACTTGAAGAATATGGACTTCCAAGGGTGTGGCTTGGGTATATCATAGTATACGGGGTGCTTGAATTTGCGCGAAAGTTTTACTCTACGCTCTGTGGCAGCATCTTTGAAGGCCTGTGGAAAGCTCAATGTTAAAGCTAGAGACTTGATATTATACACAGACCTTCCTATGTATGCTCTGTATAAAAAACTGTCCCTATGTGATGAATGGTCTGGAAGATATTAAAGCTTGAAAATGGATGAAAACACATTTTGTGCAATTTTTGGCATGTTAAAGCAAAAACATGACAGCATCTACCAACATGAAACTAACTGTTTTGGAAAGATTAGATATTTGTTCTTAACATATAACAAATTTGTGATGGTGTTCTGCCTCATTTTCTCAAAATGAATTTTGCCCAGCATTCAATGGCCTTTGGAAACATATTCAAATGCTAACAAAATGCACTAAGTTTATGACACAGAGCTTAAACTGTATATATTTGTTTACTGTATGCTTTGGAATTCTCATTGTTAGTTTAAATACTACATTTTATCACACCGAGATTTCACAAAATGTTTGGTCATGGAAATTTGGTTTAAAGTCATTGAAAAGTCATGGAAATCCATTGGTCAAAATGTGTATGAACCTTCTACTCTGCTGTTGGCTAGTCTCTTTTTATTTTCCTCTCGTTACTGTCCACACCGAAGGCTGTGCACTCCTCAGGCTTCTCTGCTGTGCCATTCACCGTATCTACTTCCAGATTCCTTCTTCCCTGGTCGCTGACACGGAGCAGTGGGTGACGCCACCAGGACCGTGCCTAGCAGAGGGAAGTGGCATCGCGGGGATCCCCACTTTTTTAACTTTCTTGTTGTCTGTCTTGTGTGTCTGTCTCCTTGCCCCTCCTGCATTTCCATCGCCATTGGGGGTCCCAAATTAAGGGGGTGCGGGTTTGGCTAGGTTCTAGCGTGGGTCTTGGAAATAGATTGCAGTGCCCAAGTATTTTAGAGTGGAGTGGAGTGCCTTCACTTTTCCCTCGCAGTGCCCTAGGTAAGATTGTCTGCATTGCCTGATTGTTTAAGGTTGTTAATGTTTATCACGTGTGTTGTGTGACTTGTCCTGCTCGGGTTCCAAGCTTATGCACACCCCTATTGACAAGGTGAGGGAGGTT
This sequence comes from Clupea harengus, assembly GCF_900700415.2. Taxonomy (NCBI): domain Eukaryota; kingdom Metazoa; phylum Chordata; class Actinopteri; order Clupeiformes; family Clupeidae; genus Clupea; species Clupea harengus. Next base: position 12,409 of record NW_024879868.1, on the reverse strand, counting down.
CTTTGCCCCATGAGAGCTGAGTAGGGGAGGGTGTGGGAGACCTTATACATGGTGCTCGGTGTGGGCAATAAATAAAGATATTTATTTTAAACAAACTGTCCTGGTCTTCTGTGTGGAGTAGGGTGTGGAGAGGTTTTATATCCACCTGTGTCGGGTGGAGTTAAGGGTCTCAGTTTAAACCTGTGACACTATTTCGGGAGTTCGAGACGTAATGTGAGCGTGCGCCAAATTTTTTGCCCTTTATTTGAGCGCAAAATAGTTTTTTGAGTTCCCGCGGCCATGAATGTAAGTTAAAGTAACTTTGCTATATCTATATATATATATATATATATATATATATATATATATATAAAATTGTTTAAAGTATGTTGACCTATGATATATATATATTTTGATGGAATCCCGGCATTAGCATTAGTCTTTTTACTATTTAATTACAATGTTTTTTTTAATCTTTTATGGTATTTTTCATTCAATCCAATTCACAGGTCAATGGCAGTAGTCTGTACATCACAGATGACACAAACACAGCAATATTTCCTGAGCCAACAGGACGTTTTTCCACAATTAATCCTTTTCATCGCGGTCATTACGAGGTCCACGGAGATCCAGATCAGCTCCCACCCACTGCTGGTGTTCCTTTTGCCTTCACGCGCCGACCCTCACCTTCTGCTTCTGCTTCTGCTTCCACCGAAACACCACCACGAGCTGGAACTCCACGAGCTAGCGGCATGTTCCAAGCAAGATCGTTCCAAAGGTTACTTGTTAAATATGTAACTGATCTCTGCTGCTAAAATCTCATCCTATAATATATAAATATAATTTTAGGCCCATAGGTGTGATTTTAAGATTTTAAGAAGATTTATCCCCAGGTCAATCCATATTGCCGAAATAGTAAATGACAAGCTCAGTACTTCCAGGACAGTGGTCATTCGCTTTTTGGAAGCTGATGCATCTGTTGAAAGAATAACAGCAAAGGTGAAGGATGCCTTAAGCTGTGATGAGCCACTTACCCTGACCGACAGCCAAGGAAACGAAATAGTGGACTCGGAGGGCACAAGAAGTAAGTTGTATGATCAGAAACTTGCTTCTAATTTGCAACTTTAGTTAGTTAGTAAAGGCAGGTGTATTTATAGTGTTTAGACTTAGCGTTTATATAGTACTTAGATTTGAGTGTTTATAGCAGGGGTTTTCAACTGGTTTTGTCCCAGGGACCACCATTCTGACTAGAAAGTAATTTGCGGCCCACTGATGTGCCTGCACGCGCATGCGTGTTTGTAACCGCCGCCGCCACACCCCCTCCCCCTGCACAGATATTCTGCCTATAACACTTAAATATGTGAAATGATCAAGGTACATCGCTAGCCGCCGCCACGCCCCCTCCCCCTGCACAGATATTCTGCCTATAACACGATATTTTCACGGTATTCAAGAGTAATCTGGAAATGTGTTGAAATATCGAAACGAATTTATAAAAATAAAAAAATTCAATGGTGAACTGATCAACATAGGCTCATGTCGCGGACCCCCTGCAATGCCGTCACGGACCCCTGGTTGAAAACCCCTGGTTTATAGTATTTAGATTTAGCGTTTGTATCTATAGTGTTTCAGTGTATTATTCAAATTTAGTTTAATATTTATATATTTTAGTGTACAGTAGTACTTAGTGCTTTTTGTTTAGTAGCAGTAGCTTAGTGTTGTTAGCGGCTGGCGAAACTTCCCTTTGAAGGTGAGTACATTAACACACCAAGTGTCGATAGTTAGCTTTGCTATGAGGCTAAATGTTTTGTGACGACCCCGCCTCTTTTGGGTGCTGGGCTGGCTGCTTGTCTTTGTCTGTGTTGCAGATGCCCAGCAGGTGTGGTCGGCTCGTTAGTCATTGAGAGTATTCCACCGGTGCCAAAGAGAGCTTCGGACAGAGATTCAGAGAGAGAAAGGGGAAATCTTGCTCCCTACGCTCTGCTCGCGCCATGCTCATTGTTACGTACTTGTTAGGATACAACATTACACCTACTGCCCTAGCATACATGCATACACGACAACCGTACTGATTCACACCTCACCGTAGTTTTGCCAGATAGTATCATAGTAGTTGCTAATAAACTAATAGTGTTTTTGGCGTTAACTCTGTGTGGACTTCTATTATTTGTCATGTCTGTGAGCCGGACATGACAAATTGGGGGCTCGTCCTGTTTTGGATTCGGAAGTATTTTGGTGGTGCGCGTTAGCTGGTTATCCTCGTTGTGGCTGGGCACGATTTGGAAAACTGCTGGACCAAAGGAAGGTAAGTTGACGTGCTGGTGTAATTGTGTTGGAGCTAAGGCTATTTTGTTCCCCTGTTAGGCACAGCAGTGTTGCTCCTTTGAGTTTCGCTGTTTTTTTTATTTTATTTTTAGTGTTGGGGTGAAAGCGGCTAGAGCATTTGTCTCGGGAGCATGTCCGTGGTGATAGGGTTGTTGCCAGTAACTGGCCGCTTCCTCATGCCAGCTGTATCGAGTGCATAAATACCCACCGCGAGTAACCACATGAAGACCAGGGTGAGTTAGGTAGCATTTGGTTAGGCAGATAGAGGGGACGCTCTTGTTTGTCGGGTTACAGCCAGCGTGTTGACTATTGTGTTCAATTGGTCTGGGGTTTAAAAATGGCTCAGGTCTTTGAGACTCCATCAGATTTGTTTTTGGAGGACTGCACCAAAGACCAGTGTTATGAATCCCAAACCAGAAAACGTAACATAAACTGAGTTTGGTTTAGTGAACAAAAATATAAGTTTACTGATAACAAACCAAACGCTAAAATCCCGTACAAAAACAAGGTGGTTACAAAACTGAAAGGAAAAAGAAAACCTCACACTTGCTGTGTTGGTGTTTGTGAACTTGCCTGGCTCCCGTGCCCGACGTACAACCCACGAGACAGGCAAAACCAAAAAGTGAGTCTTCCGCAGTCCACTTACTTACCTATACTAACTAACTAAACTAATAACGTGCTGAAAATAACCACCCGGTAACAAACAAACAAGATGAAGAATCTTAGCAGAAGTATAATGGAGCGTTCAAGTAAACAGTCAATCGACTATAGTATTGAGTGTGCCAGCGTCTGTCTTTGCGAGGCGAGGGCGAGCCTCCATCTTGGAAAGTGGATGGCTTTTATTCTTGAAGGCCGGCCCCAGTAATTACAGGACCACGCCCAGTCTCCATCTACAGGAAGAAATGCACAGTCCAGAGCAGGAAGCAAAACCAACCCCATGACTATGTAACAACCAGTTATTAAAAATTGCGGACCACTATGAAATTGTCATCAGTGACAGAAGGCTGAAAGATACAGTTAAGTCTATATTGAAGGCTAACTTGTATGATATGAAAGTGTTGTCGGGTGTCATGCCCGGCTTGGCCGTGCTGGGTCTGCCTCACTAAAACCCTGGTTATAATATGACTTTGGGCTGTCCCTCTCCCTCCGGTCTACAGGGGGAGCCGTCTTGTGGCTAGATGACAGATGATTAGCAGGACATTTAAAAAGAGTTCCTGATGTGAGCTCAAGGGTCGGCTCTTCTCTGATCTCGTTTTTTTGCACAGGGCTGATCCTCTTTTGACATTTTACCACTACACATGCTACACATACACTATGCTGATCTGCACTACATGGAGCTTTACTTTTACTGACTTTTTGTAAGTATTTTCATTTAATCAGTTAATAAACTATCTTTTGCTTTAAATCTTAACTCTGTGGTCTCCCCATTTCTGTTATCTCCACATCGAGCCATGTGGATGTAACACCGGGTAAAACGGGAGGCGTTGTTGAGGGTGCTCTTGGTAGTAAGAGTTTTTCCTTTGAACAGCAAAAGGAGTTACTGTTGTTACAAATGGCGCATGACAAGATGAAGTACGAAGCAGAGCAGCCTAGGATCAGCTTGGAGCGTGACAAGTTAAGTTTGCTCAGAGAAGGTAGGTTGAGCATTGAAGCTGTTCAAGGGAGTCGGGACACGAATGTTGAAGACTGCAGAGATGAAACGTGCTCACACTCGGTCTTGTACATCAAACGTAGCTGGCTCAAAACGTTCTACACCAGCGAAAACGATGAAAAGCAATACTACTGCCAATCGTCAATCGGTTGCGGAGGACGAGGCGGGAACTTCTTCCACCGGCAAGTTGCAAGCCAAGCTAATGCACATGAGTGAGCCGCAGTGGTTAGCTAGCTAACCAGCTATAAGCGCTAGCTAGCTTGCCATTGACAGCTGTTGATAGCTAGCATTCACTTGTTTCAGCGGTCTCACGCCTGAGTGTCGTTCCGACAGGCATTAATGTACATATTTACTACCTAGGTAGTAACCTTAGACAAACGAAACTATTTCCCTTCTTGCTGAATTTGCATATCATTAACCTTCATTATTGGAAATTAGCGGTATGAACATTTTTATTGAAAAGTATTATTCTTTCCCCCAAACATTTAGCTATGACCATAATGGCTCCAAATGCTCAATTAACGGCAAACAGACTACGCCATGAGCTGGAGATGGCCAGACAGAAAGTAGAGTGGCAGCAGGAGATGCTGAAAGAAATGACCAAGGAGAGAGACTTTCTGAGGGAACAACTGGCTATGAGTAAGTCAATTTGCCATATTTGACAATACACTTGGAAACTTCCACTTCCCTTTCCTGCCAGACGCTAACACGTGCCCCCATGGTCTTATACCACGTGCTTATAATCTCTTATGCTAGCATAAAGTTAACATTGTGTTGCCGTGTGCGTTACTGATGATGTAAATGCATAATTTTATGTTCCAGCTAGCATTACTCTATTCGTGTTTTATGTTGATTAACACTAGTGGTTTAATACTAGTAATTTCCTTGCATACGTTTGCATCGACCTGTACTAGCCTGTGTACTACACTGTAATACGGAGGTCCAAGTGTTCTGATCGTGGTGGTAGCTAGAGTTTAGACTCCCAGGCAATGCCTGTATTCTCCATTTGTGGTCTTACAGCGCCATTTTGTGGTATAATAATGTAACTGCATTGTAATTACAGTGTTTATAATACACTGAGTGCAGGTGATTGGTATTAATATTAGACCAACACACTTACTAGTGTGCCACCCACATGCCTATATTTTCCACTAATCATCCTCGGCCATTGTCTGTTTTTAGCAGCAAGAAAAAAGGACAAGGATATCTGTCCATCAGAGGACAAGAAAAGTCCCTCACATCAATTCCAGCGCTTCAGCTAATTCCAGGTCCGATTCCTCCGACTCGTCATCCGACTCTTCTTCCGACTCTTCCGACACGGATGAGGGAAGGAAGAAGAAAAAGAAAACAAAGGGGAAAGGTGTTTACCAGAGAGGTAATAAGAATATACAGTGGCGGGGGAAAGTCTACACCCGCTTTCAAGTTTATCAAGTTTGATCATTTAATTAGTAGAATATATATGATGTGCGCTTGTACTCATTTTACCTTCTCTAATTTGAAGCTCGAGATCCTGAAGAGGTGGTGGCCCAATACCGAAAGGTGTTAAAAATCTGCCGGAAAGGAAGGACCATGGGGGCAGCTTTCAGAGCTGTCGGTGTTGACCGCAACACCATTGCCGTGAATGCCCCAATGGCAGAACTTTGCATTGCTGCCCCAGAAACCTTTTCAGAGCTCAGAGAGAGGTGCTTCAAGAAGGAGAAGCTCAGTTGTTTTACACAACGGTGTAAAGATGCCATTGAGGGTGATGACAGCATTATGACAAAAAATTAAAGCATTTAAAGAGACTGGCAAACTTCTGCCAATAAATAAAGGCAAGTGACTGGCTGATCACCTTTGTTGTATTTGCATTGTTGCATTTTTGTTGTTGTTCTTGTTAGAGAGTAGAACGCATGGTTAAATGTGCATTTATTGGTAGTTATGCTGTCCTCCACCTGCTTTTCCTTTTAGCAGGCTTAGACAGCTAGCTAACACTTTTCTTTGAATGAATAAAGATAAACTACAAGTCTTGATTTTCTTGCGTTTACTGTTTTACCCTTCTGCACTTATTCATACAAGATTGACTTTTTGTAAAACTGGAACAGACAAAAACAAAGACATACATAAATACCACGTAAAACAATGTGGCACAAAGATAGCATGACTGCAAGAGCTAGCATAGTTTAGCTATTTTCTAGCTGTAAATTCGCGACATTTATAAATGTACATTCAACCTATTTCCAAAGATGGCTAAACGGCATTTATACAACAACAAAACCCAATATAATATGCACTTACAGACAAATACTATCCAAAGCTCGCGCGTGGAAGAATGCTCTTAGAGGATGACTTCAGCTTAAAGAAAACCAGTGTGTTCTCTCGTGGTACAACTCGATAAATGAAGACCAAGCTTGCGCGTCTTCCCTTGTGTGGGCTGTCCACTAGGTAGCAGAATTTACTTATCTCTAGCTACTAAAGCTACAACATTTAGGTTTACTTACAAGCATTTCTTAGAGAAGGCAGAACAGTAGTGTAGTTTTTTCAAATAAATGTTTTCCAATTTCACTTTACTTCCTCGATGCTGTGTTGTGTGCTTTTTGCCATTCATTTGTTTAACAACTTAACGTCTGAGGTCATTTTTGGAAACTTTGACGGAGCATGTATGTAGTCACACTTTACATCAGTTGCTGCAAAAGTGTCTACTAATGGTATGTCCCTCAGTAACAGGCCATTTATAAATGCTTATAAAGTATAGATAGTGCCCACTTTATATTAACCCATGCAAAATACTTTACTAATGATTAGTAAATGGTTTCTATAGTATGTTCCTCAGTTACGGGCCATTTGTAAATGCTTATAAAGTATAGATAGTGCCCGCTTTATATCAACCCATGCAAAACACTTTACTAATGATTAATAAATGATTTCTAAAAACCTATATTAAGCATAAACTGAGGTGTTACATGTGCTAACATATATTATTTCACTCATGAATTAGACAAGAGCTTATGCATGACAAAGGTTATTCATAATGACCCATAAATGGTGAGCAGACCATTATCACATACCATAAAAATGATCTTACAAATCATTAGTAACTCATTGAAACCTGGTTGATTAATCATTTGTAAATGATTTACAAAATGTGAGCAGACCATTATCAGATACCTTATTAATGATCTTATAAATCATTAGAAAATCGTTTGAAAAATGTTCATACAAAACATGACTACTCGTTTACAAATAGCTTACTAATGTCCTTATTAACGATCTTTTAGATCATTAAAAATTCATTTGAAACATGTTCATACAAACATGACTACTCGTTTACAAATAGCTTACTAATGCCCTTATAAATTATCTTTTAGATCATTAGAAAATCATTTGAAACATGTTCATAAATACATTACTACTCATTTATAAATACCTTACTAACGTTTGTGAATGTTGGGAGAATGATTTGTAAATGATTAACAGACTATCAACAAATGCTTCATAAACGGTTTATTAAGGAGGGTTATTCTAAAGTGTTACCAAAACATTTACCGTAATTTCCGGACTATTGAGCGCACCTGAATATAAGCCTCACCCACTGAATTTTTAAAATATAATTATTTTTAACATAAATAAGCCGCACATGTCTATAAGCCGCAGGTGCAGCCAGTTACGATAAGTGCACTGTTGCTTTAAGAGAGCACAGTTGCAAGAGTCAATCAGAAGCTAGAACGTTAGATTGAAGACAGTGAGATAGAAGAAAGACGCTAAGTTTGAAACCAATGAGCTAAAGAACTTGAAAAGACTGGATTTGTATTGTTGTAAACTGTTTTGAGTTGTGTTCTGTCTACGCCAGTAGACTGTGGTTATTTTGACATTAGTTAAGTTATTGAGATACTGAGAAATCGCGTGGAGCTAAGCATACATGCGGCTGCATCCATGCTAGCATCCTAGCTCCACAAAGCCACCGTAAACACAAAGCCACCGTATACAGTCACAGGTATCATAATCCATAAATTAGCCGCGTCGTTGTTTAAGCCGCGAGGTTCAAAGCGTGGGAAAAAAGTAGCGGCTTATAGTCCGGAAATTACGGTACTAATTAATCTCACATTTTGAAATTCATTAATCTAGATTAATTGCGATTAAAAGTTTGTTTAACTTTCTAAAAACTAAATCTTATAAATTAACGAGTAATCACTATCAGACAGCATGTATTTTATTTATTTTTGTTTAATTGTATTTTTTTTTTTAAATACAAAACTACACACAGAACTGTGTTTTCAAAGAGGCTCAGGCCTATAACTCATACCTATAAAGTACCAGCCAGGTACAGACTGTGCCGCGCAGGGTAGATGTTAAAATGGAAGTAGCCTAGCAGCTGCCAACATGTTACGGGCACCATCAGTGCCTAAAGTGGTCAGTTTGCTACTTATCTCCCATCTGTTTGAGACGTCGATTAATTCCTCTGCACAGTTCTCCGCTGTATGTCGCGCCTCTGTTTTTTTTACTTCCAATGCAAAAGATCTCAATTTCCATACATTGTCAATAAAATGAGCTGTGACAACCAGGTAATTGCCATTGCTGACTGACGTCCAGTGTTTACCAGTAAGGGCGACGCTGGCAGCTTGCTCGAGGAGCTGAATTTTTCGTGCTCTCTCGCCGTCATACGAGAAATGTATGCGAGACACAATGGTGCCCCTCAACGGTAAATCGTAAGAATTGTCCCCTGAAGCAATTCGAATCACCTCAGTCAGCCCACCGTCCTCAACTATGTTGATGGGCCGACAGTCACCAGCAACCCAAACTGCTTAAGCGTTGGTAACCTTTTCACGGACTGGTCTAGTTATTTTCCTAGAGAAGTCGTGGAATGTGGGTTGGCGACCATCTAACCTGGGACTGCTTTCTGTCGGGTGCTTTGCATTAAGATGATAACTTAAAGACGAGCTGCTTCTTTGATGGCTAAATTCATCTTGACAAATGCTACATACAACTTTAGTTTTGTCGATTGTTCCGTCATTTTGACTCTTAAAACAGAAACTTTCCGCCCAACAATCCCTCTGCTCTCTCCATCTTCAACTACCGTTTCGGTCTCTCCTATTTAACTGACTGCAGGCACGCGGCGGTTTCGTGCCAGGTGTCAATGGACACCGGAAGTAAACAAAGTTGCGTTAACTGCGAATAAAATATTTTATCGCATTAATCTCGGCCACAATTATCTCATAGATTAACGCGTTAACTTTGACAGCCCTAATTAATATTGTTCTCAACTGAAAAAAAAAAAAACCTGAAATATTTTCTTGGCCCACTGGATGATGCTCTGCGGCCCATGGGTTCGGAAACCCTGCTCTAAAGAACCGAAATAAACCGATGAATGTAGAGTCGGCTGCATTAGCCGCTCCAGTGGTAAGGGTGGTTTCGGATCAACGTTCTCGTCAGGTGTGTGAGAAAGTTCCTTGTGATTATTTGCCTTTTGTATCAGCCGGTTTCGTTTCCTTGACGAGAGACAGTGAGAAGGTGCCTGTTAAAATCCGGCGCATTAGGTTCATTTATTCTGGCGTCAGTTCTCCCTTTTTCAGAGGAGTCTGATACTAGCGAGGCTGCACTAGTTCGGGGTATGGGATTTTCTATTGTGTCTGCTCCAGTGCACAGGCTGCAGCTGTTTTCAGATTTGGTGCAGGGGGAAGTGTGCCTTGCAGTGCGCCCAGCGTTGCCGGTGGAAGGAGTCCAACTTGTTCTTGGGAATGGGCTAGCTGGTGGGCATGTCTGGTCGGATGTTCCTCCAAGCACGGTGGTGGGTTCTCCCCCTCGTTGAGTGGCAGTAACGGAGAGGAAGAGTCTCACATTGTTTGATCCGGCAGGTTAAGGTGAAAGAGAGTGTCTGTGTATCAGGCATGTGTGTGTGTAAGGTATTGTCTGTGTATCAGACCTGCTGGGGTGTGAGTTAGCTGCCATTCACACGGTTGCGTTGGAATGCGTTGATCCAACAGATGGCGGAGGAAGAGTCTGGCGCATGGGGTTGTGTTGATAACGGAGACGTTATAGTGAGATTGACAGGTTGACCTATCACGCCACTAGCAAGCTGTTTACCTTGTGAGTAGTAGCATGCTAGCATTACATAGGTGGCTCAGACACCTCGCAAATCCTATCAGAGGTATTTTTCAGTTACAATAAAGGGGTTTTTACATTGTACAGTGTCTATTTCTCGGTAACTTAAAAAAAAATCTAAGCAAAAAAAAGTCAAACAAACAACTTTTAGGTACAAATACGAACATCTACGGAGTTTGGTCCGCCATCTTTTTTTTTGGAGCTTCGCGCTCTTTAGACGTGAGCTGTCAGTTATGCATGAAAGGCAATTTGATTGGCTGACGCATGCGTTGCCTCTCGAAAAGTTGAAAATTGTTCAACTCTTGCTGCAAGCAATGCAACGGAACCCAACTGAGCCACAATTCAGTTCGGCAAAGGATGACGTCACCCCATTCACCTCCCTTCCTAACTGGCACCTTGACTAGTGCTTAACTTGCACTTCAGCAGTTACATTCCTGCCCTTCTTTTTCCTTTCTAGGTCGTTTTTCTATTTCTTATGTAAAGTAGTATTTATTGTTACACCAGGTTTTTTATTGCTCTTAGCTTGACTCCCTTGTACGTCGCTTTGGACAAAAGTGTCTGCTAAATGACTAAATGTAAATGTAAATGTAACAATTAACACATCTTAATTATAATTGTTTGCCGACGAGATCAAAGATCATTACCATAAAGTAGCCTAGACTCCAACTTTATTCCTACACCACCCAAGATGCACTGCCAACAGTCATGCTGCTGCGTGCTGCAGAGAGATGCCGGCTCACATAGAAACTGAATGACCTCTGGTCACTATGACAACCAAGCCTCTGGTCACTGTGGCAACCTAGCCACTTTCGGTATGAAGTTCAGTACCCAATACATAACTTGGATGTAGATGTATATTCATTTGACATGAATTTGTCTTTTGACTTTTCGAATGGGAGCTAATCTATACTAATGAGAGTGTATCAAGTTTTATCTTACAATGTCCTAGCATTAAGTAATGATGACACTCCATGTTAAATATAAACTGTTTGTTTAGTTTGTCGTTTAATTAAGTATGAAAGGGCCAAAATGTGCTCTTAAACGTTGGAGGTTTGTTTAGTTAGCCTCTGATGAGCCATGTTTCATTGCCCTTTTTCCACTTTTAAGAGTCAAACTTTCTGCATAGGCAAACGTCTATTTTGCAAAAGTACATGAAGCTGGCAAACTCCATCCAGTTATAAATCAGAATCAGAATCAGAATAGTATTTATTGCCAAGTAGGTTTACACCTACCTGGAATTTGTTCTGGTGTAAAGGTGCATACAGTGAACATAAAACATACAAACACAATAAGTACTACACAAACACAATAAGTACTACAATACAAAAAGCAGGGCAGGAGTGCAAAAGTGGATGTGCAGTGTGCAATGTAGTATTAAGCCATTTCCCTTCTTCCCCTGTGTCTGTGTGTGTGTGTGTGTGTGTGTGTGTGTGTGTGTGTGTGTGTGTGTGTGTGTGTGTGTGTGTGTGTGTAACTGCCTTCTGGTGGTCTAGAGCAGCGGTTCTCAAACTGGGGTCCGCGACGCCTTGCCTGGGGGTCCGCGAAAAAGTCTGGCTTCCAAAGGTTTTTTTTTTTTAATTTAATTTTAATTTTTTTTTTTTGTTGCAATACAGTTTACAAAACATGTAGACTAATGATATACGGTGTACCGATACTAAACAAGTTTTGAAAGGTATAATCACGGAGTTGGTACATTCCCTTTCCGGTTAATGTCGTTTGTAAATTTGTTTCGCCACTTGTAAATTTGTATCGGGACTTGTAAAAGTGTTTCGCGTAATGTTAATTTGTTTTATGATATGTAAAAATGTTTTCCAAAATGTAAATTTGTCTCAAGCTTTGTAAAAGTGTTTCAGATTTTGTAATGTTGATTTGCACCTCTCGGCCACCGTAGGTAACACGTCAAATATGGCTAAGGACCTCTCAGACAGACACCCCGAACTTTTCAGAGAGTTCAAAGAACAACAGGTTAGCTAATGTGATTATAAACATGAACACCCCCAAGGTCACCCATATACAGCCTAACACGAGTAGCCTTAGCCTAGTTTAGCGACAAGCGATTTTCCCCATCACAGAATGTTGACTATGCGTAGTACAATGATCATAATGCAGTGTGGTTAACATAACTAAACCTCACTTTTCACGCTAGTAATGTTAACTGCCATAATCTGCAAGTGATGCATTTAATCTTCCATCAGTACGGGTCGTGTTTATCGTTGCAGAAGGCCCTTTTTTAAAGATAGGTTAGCCGAAGGCATATCGGATGTTATTCTCGTGTAAGACGTTGATCTAGCTTTCAATTTGGCTGCATGACAACGCTGAAAGTGTCCGATAATTGACGCGTGCCGGTAATTGACGCAGTTAAGATAGCCCAGTTCATTG